>NC_066525.1:15782335-15812335 GCF_024679095.1 Eriocheir sinensis | reverse complement strand
CCTCTCTCTCTCTCTCTCTCTCTCTCTCTCTCTCTCTCTCTCTGCCACCATTAATAGCTGTCTTATGCTTGTTGGGTCGAGGGAAAACGCATATACCATAAAACACCAACAAATATTATCATTATCATTATTTTTTCATTAATATTATCTAAATGAAAGTTACGCACCAGTTCTCTATGTAAATCAAGCTTAATCTATGCCCATTTTTTTCCTTTTTATGTACAAGCAAGTTCTGGGTCTCAACTTTCCATTTTCTTTCAGCATCTGCAGCCGAGGGGAAAGTATTTAATATTTTGTCAGCGAATAATAATGAATAAAAGAAAATGGTCTTGGCTTTATCGTCCACCTGAACACAGCCTTATTACGGTAATCTCCAGTAATATCTTTATAAACTTGTCGAGCTCCAGACTGTTATCATCTGTTCGGCATAATTAGTTTGCTTATTTGGATCGTTAATATCTGTTGTGAGAGAGAATTGAGGAGCGCACACACACACACACACACACACACACACACACACACACATTCATGTTCACTTGTTGCCTTTGCTCTTATCAACGCCACCACCACCACTACCCCGTTTTAACAACAACAACAACAACAACAACAGCAACAAACAAGTAAACATATAGTAACAAACCAAAGAAATAACGATAGCAACAAAAAAAAAGAAAAAAAAAGAAAAAGAGGAAAAAAGTATCGACCAGTCAACAAGGAAACATGTCTACAACAAACAAACAAACAAACGAACAAACGAACATACATATAGAGCATCACAACCACCACCACCACCACCACCACCACCAAACCAAACCACAGTCGCCGCACCATCCCCCGACACCACCACAATCACCATCAATTCCGCCTCACCTCCATAAAATAATTACCATCATTATCATCATTATCATTAAAACACCACCACAATCACCACCACCACCACCATCACCACAACCCTATTACCCCTCCCCTCCCACTCCATTCCTCTTCTCCTCCTCCTCCCCCTCCTCCTCCTCCTCCACCACAAAACCGTAAGATCAACAGACAGACTCGAACGTTCCCCAGCATCACCACCACCGTCACCACCACCACCACCACTATCATCATCATCACTACCACTATTACTCCCCACCACAACAACCACCCCATAAATATTTACCTTTACTATTACCTACCTCAATCATCACCATCACAGCCACTACTACTACTACTACTACTACTACTACTACTACTACTGCTACTACTACTACTACTACTACTACTACTACTACTACTACTACTACTACTACTACTACTACTACTACCACTACTACTACTACTACTACTACTACTACTACTGTCACCTCCACCATCACCACATCACCAACAATCACAATACCGTCACCACCACCGTTTGAAGCTCTGGTGTCCCTTCCTGGATCTCTTCCGCCTCTTCTTCTTCCTCCTCCTCCTCCTCCTTCACACATGGTCCGTCAAGAAACCAGTTAATTTTTACGCCAGCATGAAGACAAAACGTGTGTGTGCGTGGTTGTGCTTGTGAGTGTGTGTGTGTGTGTGTGTGTGTGTGTGTGTGTGTGTGTGTGTGGTAAATTCGACTATAATGGTCTTAAAATATAAATAGATGGAACGTAAATACCTCAAGTGAACAAGCAATGACACACACACACACACACACACACACACACACACACACACACACACACACACACACACACACACACACACACACACACACGACGACGACTCATTGGGGCGTAAGGGTGTTTGACCCTCTCCAGTCACGTCCAGTAGAGGGGATGAAAAGCGAGAAGGAAAGGGACGAGGAAGAGGAGGTGAAGAGGAAAGAAAGGAAGGAAGGTTGACTGAGGAGAGTGAGAAGGAAGAAAGGTAAAAAGAGCAAGGAAAGAAGGGAAGGAGAGTGATAAAAATGATGAGAGAGAGAGAGAGAGAGAGAGAGAGAGAGAGAGAGAGAGAGAGAGAGAGAGAGAGAGAGAGAGAGAGAGAATCCTTCCCCGTCTCTGGTATACACGCGTCAGTAATTCCGTCACCCGCTTGTTGGCTTGTTCCGTAACCTGTTTGGGAGAATGTTTGGGTCCTCTCGAGTGTCTTCTTCCTGCCATTCTTCTTGTCCTTTCCTCTTTCCCGTTCTTCTTTTTCGTCTCATCTGCTCTTCCCTGTTCGTCTTTATTCTCGTCCTCTGCGCCTCACGTTCGTCTTTTCGTGTCGTTTACTCTTTCCAGTTCTTTTTTTTTGTCCTCTGTGTTTCCTGCTCTTCATCTTCTCGTTCTTTGCTCTTTCCCGTTCCTCTTTTTCTCGCTCTCCACACCTCCCCGTTTTTTCTTTTTCTTCTCCTTTTGTGCTTCCCCGTTTTCCTTTTCCTTGTTCTCTGTGCTTCCCTGTTCTTTTTCTCGTCCTCTCTGCTTTTCTTTTCAACTGTATCTTTAACTATCGCATTTGTAGACCGACCACTATTGTTCTTTATGCGGTGAAGTTCATTATTCTCACGACTACCGTAGCTACTAATATTTTTTTTCTTACTATTGCTACTTCAGGTACTACTCCTCTTCCTCCATCAACTACTATAACACTGCAGGTCCTCCATTTACTGTAATTTTACGATCTTGAGGTGTGACATGAGTCTTTGTCGGGTACTTTATAACACGTGATGATTTTAGACAAGGAGAGTGCGTGTGGATGTTTTGTTCACTTTGCAGCTTCGCCTTGGGAATGAAAACGAGTATCAGACCTCAAGCAAACAGAGCGGTGAAGAACATAACACAAAGACTCACTCAAGATTATCGTTTCTAGGGCTCGTTCGTTATCGCTGTTCTTCCCGATGGTGTAGTCGTGCCCATGTTGATTTCTCACCCCAATGTTCCTCTTTACCCAATTTCTCCTTATCGTTCTTCTTTGTCTTCATCTCCCGGTGCGCACGCTGCTCCCCCTTTCACTCCACCCAGCATCATTATTCCCATCGTGCCTCCACCTCCCTTCCCCTCACTCTGCCTTCCATCACATCCCTTTGCAAGCCGGGGTATACCTCAGGACGTGACCATGCCGTTTAGCTGCTCTCTCCACTGTGAATACCTTTTTTACCGACTCTCTCTCTCTCCTATGTATGTATGTCTATCTATCTATCTTACTCTTTCACTTCCTTAACAACGATGATTTCTGTACTTACCCATCAAAATCTCATCATCTCATCATGTCCTTCAACTCTCCAACTCTCTTTAACACTATCTGTCTGACTATCTATCCATGCATCTTTCTCTCTCACTTCCTTAACAACGATGATTTCTGTACTTGTCCATCAAAATCTCATCAGCTCATCATGTTATTCAATTCTCCAACTCCCTCTAACTCTGTCAATCTATCTTCCCATCTATCTTTTTCATTCACTCTCTTAACAACGATGATTTCTGTACTTATCCATCAAAATCTCATCAGCTCATCATGTCCTGCAATTCTCCAACTCCCTCTAATTCTAACTGTCTGTCTATCTTCCCATCTACCTTTTTCATTCATTCTCTTAACAACGATGATTTATTTACTTATCCATCAACACTTCGTCACTTTACAGCTCTCTATGTCCTCTTCATGTCCTCCTGACGATTTGCTCAAGGCTTCGATGCGTGAACAGAGGAACGATTGGAGTCAGTTCCTTGTCTATCCTCTTCTTTTATGCTTCCTCAACACGCCGAGTGAGTAGGAATTGGCGTATCATTAGGAGACAATTTTAGGGCACTGATTGAGTCACTTGACCACTCCTATCAGAACTTCTACAGACTCCCACTGCAACGGCAAGGCTTGTATTATTCCAGTAACACACAAATGCATTAAACAGTTATATACATGCTACCTATCAGTGCCTTACACGATTCCGGCAGCCTTTATCAAATGAGAAGTTTTGTTTATCGAGAACCGAGTGACGTTCGATGAAGTCTGCAGATGCGGGAGTGAAATAAAGCTACTTGTCCACTTATGAAAGTGAATAAATCAGCAGGATGTATATTGCTGGTGATTACTTTGATTGGCAAAGAATGTCCTTGTCTTGATTCATGTGGAACGTGTGAAACAACCACCCGGCAGGTTAGCGTGTCACGGTCGGCCTGTGTCTTCACGTGCAGGAGTCACAAGGTCGATGGGAGAGGAGCAGAGCCAGGAGCAAAAGCAGCGAGGTAACTAGAGATGAAAGAAAGAGGAAGAGAAAGATATAGATAGATAGGTTGGCAGAGTCATAGATAAATAGATAAACAGATGATTAGGATTAGACAGACAAACAGAGAGACAAGAAAACAGACAAACAAGCAGATAGACGGATATACATACAGACAGACAGACAGACAGACAGATGCAGACAGGAAGGTATATTTCAAGAGTAAGTTATAAACTGTCTCCACATAAAAGTCAGGTGTTAACAACATTACCATGAAAGGCAAGTCAATTATCCCACATCAAAATTATTTTTGTTAATTGGAAGAAAGTAACTATAATTTTCTACGCCATCACTGAGTTACACCTACTATTATAACCTGATTAGATTAAATTTCAGTGCCGGTGCCCTGTGTGTGTGTGTGTGTGTGTGTGTGTGTGAGAGAGAGAGAGAGAGAGAGAGAGAGAGAGTCTATATAGATCATAATTATAGTAAAAAAAGCAATATCTGGAATCAAGTTTGGCAAGTTATCGCAGGTGGTGGCGGTGGTGCGGTGGAAGAAGGTGGAGAGAATGATGGTGGTGGTGGTGATGGTGAGTGCATGGGGTGGTGATGATGGTGACGGTAGTGGATGCATGTTGTGGTGACGCCATTGCTTTCCCTTAGTTCATCCAAGGCTTTAGAAACAGACAAATTATGGGTATATAGTGACTCTTCAGGAACAGACAAATCGAAGTTATACATAAGAACTTTAGAAACAGATAAATAAAAGGGTATAAACAAGCTCTCTCGAAGCAGTATCAATCCCCGCACCCCTCACACACACACACACACACACACACACACACACACACACACACACCAGTTCAGTTTCCTCTTCACAACCAGCCATCACTTCGTAGCTCGTCTATACCGTTAAGAGAGAGACAGCTAATGACGAGTTGGTGCAGCAGTGAGCGTAGAAGTAGTAGTAGTAGTAGTCGTGTCTCAACCGGCTCGTCCAGGAAAAACAGGAGAAAAATGATACAATCTGTCACTACGCCACAACAACACGTCTACCTCGGCAATATAGTAGAGGATGGGATGATGATGGGAGAGATTGTCGCCCTATTAACACACCAGAGAGGATCGTGTCAACTCTATTACTGACAAAATAAGACGATGATGAATGACCACTATGAGGATTCTTTTTTTCTCTCTTTTATTTTACAGCGGGTTTTCCTTTCTTCCCGGCAATCTGCTTTAATTGGTTCCTCTGCTTTGACTCTTCTTCTGCAGACATCGGCACCTACTTTCCTTCCTTCCTATTTCGTCCTCGTTCGTTCGTTCCTTCTTTCCTTCTTTTATCCTACCTGACATCCTTAGACCTATGCGTGCTCCTCCTTCCCTTCCCTTCTTTCCAGTAATCATCAGGGTTTTCTCTCTTTTTCCATCCTTTCGTGCATTTTTCACATGGCTTTAGTTTGTAGTTTTTGCCATGTTTCCTTTCTTTTGCAGACTATGGATGGACAGCATATAATGAAACTTTATATTCAATCTCTCATTTTTATTTTGCAGCGTGGCCGTGTCTTCCCATCCTCGTACAAAAATAGATAAAGTAAATTCTTGTTTATTTTAGCTGCAACGATCAAAGCATCTCCAAGTATACCTTCAAGTTCCCTTATAAGCAGACTGTCAATGAGAATAACGTTATTTATGTTTACCTTTACGAGGGTGTCAGCGCCCACAGAAGCATTAGTCTTACAGAGCAGAGCACGTATTACAGCCAAACAGTCGGCACGAAAACATTATTGAAAGAAAAGACACGACATGGCAAGACTGGCATAAACCTAACCCGAGACTAAGACCCAAGCAACGCAGACAAGAGTTGGAGATAGATAGATAGATAGATAGATAGATAGATAGATAGATAGAGATAGAGAGAGAATAATAAAAAAAACCTAAGACGAGACTAAGACCCAAGCAACGCAGACAAGAGTTGGAGATAGATAGATAGATAGATAGATAGATAGATAGATAGATAGATAGAGAGAGAGAGAATAATAAAAAAACCTAAGACGAGACTAAGACCCAAGCAACGCAGACCAGAGTGAGAGATAGATAGATAGATAGATAGATACATAGATAGATAGATAGGTAGATAGATAGATAGATACATAGATAGATAGATAGATGGAGAAAGAGAATAATAAAAAAAACCTAAGACGAGACTAAGACGATAGATAGATAGATAGATAGATAGATAGAGATAGAGAGAGAGAGAATAATAAAAAAACCTAAGACGAGACTAAGACCCAAGCAACGCAGACCAGAGTGAGAGATAGATAGATAGATAGATAGATAGATAGATAGGTAGATAGATAGATAGATAGAGATATATATAGAGAGAATAATAAAAAAACCTAAGACGAGACTTAGACCCAAGCAACGCAGACCAGAATGATAGATAGATAGATAGACAGATACATAGATAGATAGATGGATAGATAGATAGATGGAGATAGAATAAATAAATAAAAGAAAAAAGAAAAGAAAAAAATCACCTGACACCAACCTGACTTTCAAGGAAGAAGAGTATCGTGCATCACCACCACCATCATCACCATCATCATCACCATCATGGGCTCCAGCATCACCCACCATCATCCTCACCATCTGCCGCTACTACTTCAGCGAGTTTCGATGGGAGCGTTTAACTAGTTCAATCTCACACACACACACACACACACACACACACACACACACACACACACACACACGCACACACACACACAAGCCTGGTACTCATAATAATGCCGGTGCCTCCTTTCCTTCTCTTTCTTCTAGTCCGTCCTCGTTCGTTCGTTCCTTCTTTCCTTCTTTCCCTCATCCTCCCTGATATCCTTGGACCTATGCTTGCTCCTCCTTCCCTTCCCTTCCCTCCTATTTCATCCTCATTCATAAATTACTTCCCCTGTTCCTCCTCACATTTTCCCAATTTTATCCTCATTCATTCATACCTCTTTAAAACTGCCAAATGCTTCACAACTTCCCTTCTCGTCTTCCTATTTCAACTCCTTTCTTCCTTCCTTCCTTCCTTCCCCCATACTCTCTCCACGCCTGCTCCTCCCCTTCCATTCCATCCTATTTCATCTCATTCATTCATTCCTGCCCCCATTTTTCAACGACCTAATACCTCATGTCTCCTTCCCTTCCATCCGCCCTGCCCCGGGGACGTCAACACACACGGCTTCACCCCCTGGATGCAAATGTGCCCGTAATGAATGGACGGACACAGGGAGGGGGCAAAGTGGGAGGCGGGGGAGGAGGAGGGGGAGGGGGAGGAGGAGGAGACTGTTTTTGGCACACGTCAAGGTCCTCACACCAAAGGGGGAGGAGGTAGAGCAAGAGAGAGAGAGAGAGGGAGGGACAGAGAGAGAGAGAGATAATGGGGAGTTAAACGAGTGGGTGAGAAGGTGTAAAGAAAGAAGGGGAAGTAAAAGGAGAGAAGGAGGGAGAACAGGAACTTATGGAGAGTAAAAAACAAACGGAGAGAAGTGGCACGAGAGAATAAAACGAGTGTCTGGAAGAAAAGGAGAATAAAAGAGACATAAAAGGAAATGTATAAGGAGAAAGAGGAGAAGGAGGAGGAAGAGTAAAGGGAGGAAAAAGGATGTTGAAGAAAAGGAAAGAGATAGAGAAAGAGTGGAAGGTGCCCATACAGATGAAAAAGAGGAGAAGGAGGAAGAAGAGGAGGAAAAAGGATGTTGAAGAAAAGGAAAGAGATAGAGAAAGAGTGGAAGGTGAGCATACAGATGAAAAAGAGGAGAAGCGGGAGGAAGAATGAAAGAGGAGGAGGAGGAGGAGGAGGAGGAGGAGGAGGAGGAGGAGGAAGCGGAAGAGGAAGAAAAAGGGCTGGTCACATCGATTTCTTCCATATGGCTACAAAGTCCATCATAGCGAGTGAGTTTTTGTCTTGTTCTTTTCCTCTATCTCTCAAGAACCGAATAGAGGAAGAGAGAAAAGAAGAACAGGAGCAAATAAGGCAATGGGATGATAATCAGAAATAAAACCGAACAAAAAAGGAGTGAAAAGATCTAGATAGGAAAGACTACAAAAAAAGTTGAAAGTGCAGGAAATGGAGCGTAGGTGGAGCAGGCTAGTGGACTAAGTGGGATTAAGGGAGGTGGCAAGAAGATTAGATCACCTTATTACCTGACGCCCCTCCGCAACCGACTTCCCCCACCATGGAAAAAAGTGGTATACGTAATAATGAAAAAAAGAAGAAGCAGACAACGAGAGCTCACCACCAAATCCATTAGTCTCAAAACAGCAAGATCAAGAAAATTACACTATCTTAACGTCCTCTGTCTTTCTACTTTTCTTCTTCTACTTTCTCTTTTTTTCTCCTCTCTACGTTTGTTTTTTCACTACCAAAACCATTAGTCTCAAAACAGCAAGATCAAGAAAATTACACTATCTAAATGTCCTCTGTCTTTCTACTTTTCTTCTTCTACTTTCTCTTTTTTTCTCCTCTCTTCGTTTGTTTTTCACTACCAAAACCATTAGTCTCAAAACAGCAAGATCAAGAAAATTACACTATCTAAATGTCCTCTACCTTTCTACTTCTTCCTTTTCTACTTCCCTTTTCTCCTCTCTACGTCTGTTTTTCAGTTTTCCTCACTTCAAATTTTCTCTCCTACTTTCCAAAATCAGCATTACCTCGCCTGAACGTCCTCTACCGCTGCTTCTTCCCTCTACTCTCCCTTTTTCTCCTTTCTGTAACGGTAGAGGAGGAGGAAGTGGAGGAGAAGAGGAAGGGGGGGGCCAGTATCCATTATCCGATAACCAGAGTAGGACAAAAAATCAAAGTTGTGCCCAAGATGTCAAGAGCCTCGACTAAGTGTAAACAAAGACCCTCTCAAGACGGCGAGATCGGGAGGTGATGGCGGCGTCTTTGTCTCTCTTAACTCGGTCACACCAACAACGCCTTCTGCCCCTCCTTCCCCGAGTGGCTCCCTTCACCCATCTGTAACCATAGCCTTCTGCCTATCGCCGCCTCTCCCATTGTCCCCCTTCCGTAGCTTGTTCCCCTGTCACCTTGTCCCTATTCGTCCCTCTAACAAGCTCATTTAAGGCATTTATAGGTCCTTCTTTATTCCTGCAGCTCCTCCTCAAGTGTTATCTGTTCATCCTCATCGTCGTGGTTCTCCTCTTCCTCCTTCTTTTATGCTATCTTTTCTTTTTCCTCCTTTCTTCCGTCTTCTCCTCCTCCTACACCGTCTTTTTTGTGCTCACTCCTTCGCCTCCTCCTATTCTTTTCCTCCTCCTCCTTTGATATCTCTTCTTCCTCGTTCTCCTTCTCCTTCTTTTATGCTCTCTGTTCTGTTTCCTCCTTCTCCTCTCCATCTGCTTTTTCCTATTTTTTTCCCTCCTCCACCTACATTTCTGCCTTTTCCTTCTCCTATCCATCCTTATATGCTGTCTCTACTATCTCCTATGTTATCTCCGCCTTCTCCTCCTCTTATTTATTTTCCCTTCCCCGGTTCTTATCTCATCGTCTCATCATTTCCACAGATTTATTTCTCAATTCGGAACCAAGTCGACTGTGCCCCTCATATTTTTTTAAGCATAGGTTCCTTTGCGGGTAGGTTGCTCCTCCCCCTCATCCACCACGCACGCCCTAACGCTTTCCTCCTTCTCCTCCTCCTCCCTCCTCCTCCTCCTCCTCCTCCACTTCTTCCCTCAGTGGACTCAAAGATCTCTCCCCTTAATGGTATCAGTCGATTGAGGGGAAGCCAACCGTGAAGAGACCGAAGGGGGAGAAGAAAGAACAAAAAAAAAAGAAAAAAAGAATAGAGGAGACAAAATACACACTAGAAAAGGGAAGAAAGAAGAAACAAAAGAGAGGTAAAACAATAACTCAAAATATTCAACCATCAGTGAAATAGAAGGAGAGGAAGAGAAGAAAAAAACAAAAAAAAGACAAAAGAATAAACAAAACAAACACTAGCCAAGAGGAAGGAAGGAAATACGAGAAATGTAGAAATCCAGCAATAACTCAAAATATCGAACCATCACTAAATTATCATGGAAGGAAGAGAGAGTAAGCGATGCAAATATATCATGAGGGAGAAGAGGGCGAGAGGGGTCTGAAGGGGCGGGGAGGAGGTGGTGCTGCGTGTGGCCCATGAAGGGTAAGGAAGTGATGGTCTTGAGTGTTAGGCCTGACTTGACTCTCTGGTAGCCATTCTTCTTCTCGTTTACTCCTCCTCCTCTTCCTCTTCTTTTACATTCTTCGTTTTCAATTCCTCTTTCTCCCCTTCCTCCTCTCACTCAACATTTCATCCTTACTGTAAGCATTATTCATTCTTCTTCGCTTTTCCTTCTCCTCTTCCTCCTCCTCCTTCTCCTCTTCTTTTACATTCTTCTTTTTCTATTCCTCTTTCTCCCCTTCCTCCTCTCACTCAACATTTCATCCTTACTGTAAGCATTATTCATTCTTCTTCGCTTTTCCTTCTCCTCTTCCTCCTCCTCCTTCTCCTCTTCTTTTACATTCTTCTTTTTCTATTCCTCTTTCTCCCCTTCTTCCTTTCACTCAACATTTCATCCTTACTGTAAGCATTATTCATTCTTCTTCGCCTTTCCTTCTCCTCTTCCTCCTCCTCCTTCTCTCCCTCTAGATTTCACCCTTCTTGTAACCACTTGTTTTTTTTCTTCTCTTTTTCTCCTCCTCCTCCTTATTCAGACGTCAGCTTCAGACTCTTATAATATTTTCTTTCATATTATTACTATTATTCATATGCTTCTCTCTTTTTTTTTTTTTTCTTCTTCTTTTTCTTCCTCCTCCTCCTCCTCCTCCTAGTTAGCCCGGAGCGGGTGGGCGGGGTGGGCGTGGTCTGACAAGTCGGGGAACCTCACTGGCGAATGGGCGGTGGTTGTGTGGGGTTAGAAAAAGACTCTCTCTCTCTCTCTCTCTCTCTCTCTCTCTCTCTCTCTCTCTCTCTCTCTCTCTCTCTCTCTCACTAACACAACCTAACCTAACCTAACCAAACACACACACACACACACACACACACACACACACACACACACACACACACACACACACACACACACACACCATGAACTAAGATAAACAAGACCAAGCCTCTAGCATCAAAATAAATGTCAAGTTAATAGCAGTAAAATATTATGAAATTTAAGAAACCCTGATAGAACTAAATGCCATGAAGACCTAAGCAAGACAAATATGGAAGCAATAAAGATAGTAATAACAACAGCAACAGCAACAACAAAAAAAACAATAGCAGCAACAACAACAACAGCAACAACAACGCAGCAACTGATACCGAATCATTAATCAGTGACTGACGTAATAATAAGACATGCAATTGATGGTTGTGATGACGATGGTAATAATAATGATAGTAACAATAAGAAGACGAAGAAGAGGGAGAAGGGAAAGAAGAAGAAGGGAAGGGAGAAGGGAAAGAAGAAGAAGGGAAGGGAGAAGGGAAAGAAGAAGAAGGGAAGGGAGAAGGGAAAGAAGAAGAAGGGAAGGGAGAAGGGAAAGAAGAATGAAAAGGGGAAGGAGAAGGGAAAGAAGAAGGAGAAGGGTAGGGAGAAGGGAAAGAAGAAAGAGGAGGATAATAATAATGGTAATAATAATAATAAGAAGAAGAACAAGAACAAGAAAATGGAGAGCAAAAAGAACAAGAACAAGAAGAACAAGAAAGGAAAAAAAGAATTAAGAAAGAAAAAAAAAAGAGAAGGAAGAAAATAATGAAAAAAAAAAGAGATAGTGTGTAAAGCGCAGTCAACATCCCTTCCTAACTTGAAATGAGGAAAAAAACAACTAACTGCCAACAAGGAGAAAATACATGCGCACGATTCTTAAATACCCTGTGATTTGCCTCTTGCGGAACATAAAGAAGGAAAACATTAATGAAGGAAGACAAAAAAAGAACAGGAAAAATATAGGAAAAAGTGAAGAAAAATGAAAAGAATATATAAAAAGTGTGTATGAGAGAGAGAGAGAGAGAGAGAGAGAGAGAGAGAGAGATTAATAAAAAGAACGAAATCAGAGACCAAGGACTCAAGAAGAAGGAAGACGTATGAGAACGGATCAACCTTATCCTCCTCTCCTCCTCCTTCTCCTCCTCCTCCTCCTCCTTCTTAGTCATTCCTTGGGTGCATGCATGGACGTGGATGTGGGGTTCACCTGCGCCGTGGCCACCTTGATCAACACAAATAAAGCAACACACACCTGCGCGCGCACCTTGTGATTCATTAACAGGTGAAGCCGCCTTGTGCGCTGCCTCTGTCCCCCAGCCAGTCCACCTTGGCCCGACCATGTGTGTGTGTGTGTGTGTGTGTGTGTGTGTGTGTGTGTGTGTGTGTGTGTGTGTGATGTATTGCTCTATTCATGGGCAGACGTGCATCATTGACCATTGTGTGCATATCCATTTACTATCCATTCTTCTCCCTCCTCCTTCTAACCCCCCTCCTCCAACACGTCCCTACCCTGTCCTGTCCATCTCCCGCAGCTGTCTGTCTGTCCACCATACCAAACCCTCAACGCGCAATCTTATCTCCCAGACTATTTATCTGTCCTCTGTTTCTCCGTACCTTTGTCTCTCCCTCGCCTCGTGTACGTCAGGTTGAGTGAGGTAAAGCGGTTCAAGTCTTCATTCTGTTTCTCTCTCTTGGCCTCCTCCTCCCTTCCCGTTCTTTCCTCCTCCTGGTCTCTTTCTCTTTCACTACTTCCTTCTTCTCTAGTCTTTCACCCTTCAATCTCTTTTCTTTCCGATCTTTTTGTTTGGTTTAGATTGATTAAGCCTCCCCTTTCGTCAAGTCTTCATCTTCCTCCTTTATTACGTTTCTTTTAGCCTCCTCTCCTCTCGTCCCCCTTGCTTAGTCTATCTCTCAGTCATCTCTATCTCCATCTCATATTCTCTTTGCTTTTCTCCCAGTCCATCTTCATATGTCCTCAACCCCCATTACCTTCTTCCTGCCTTCCGCCTTTCCTCTCGTTCCAACTTCCTCCTTCACTTCATCTTTCTCAACTTCTTGCCTAATCTCCCTTTCTTAATATCCCCTCCTCCACCATTATCTTTCAGTTCCACTTTTACTTACTCCGCTCTTCCCGTCTTCCTCCTCCACCTCATCTCTCTTCCTTTCCCGGCTCGTCCTCCTTACCTATACTCCTTGCACATTACTCCCCTCTCTCACTGTGCTTCTCTTTCCCTGTTCTCCCTCTCAGCACACCATTACCTGCTCGCCCTTCAGCTCGTTCCTCCTCTCCCAGCCTCCATTACCCTGTCCTCATCCTCCTCTCCCACCACCTTCGCAGCACCCATCTTCTTCCTTCCCCTTCTCCGTCCCGTCCCACCCCCGACATTTTGGGAAGTTCATTGACCAGGAACAGTGTCGAGCAATGCTAAAAGGATATATACATGATAATAGAGTCGTATACTATGGTGAAGAATGTGAAGGTTACTTGCTTCGAATTCAAATTTTTCTTCTTTTCTTTCCTCTTCTTTTTTCTTTTTTGCACGTACCATATTGCATAACACACACACACACACACACACACACACACACACATGGTTTCTCACGAACAATTTTGGCTTTCTCGCATAAATCTCAGCTTCACACACAAGCGGCCCTCGTGTGACCTGACAGGTGGTGGTGGCGGTGGTGGTGGTGATGGTGCCGGCAGCGTCATAAGCGCGGGAGAAAGATAAAAGACGTTTGCCATGTTAGGAAGATAGGGAAAGGGAAGGTATGGGAGTGAGGAGAAGGGAAGTTAAATAAAGGCGATGAGTGATGAGACAACACACACACACACACACACACTCGCTTCAACAGGTGCGCGGTGCTCGAGGGCTCAGCATTGCGTCATTTCACCTGAGGTAACCTGGTGGCCTGACACACAGAGAGAGAGAGAGAGAGAGAGAGAGAGAGAGAGAGAGAAAGGGGGAAGGCATATGTCATCCCGCAAGGCCTCCATCAAAAGTTCAAAACGTTATTACAGGGCGTGAGGAGACTGTGCCACGGTGCTTTTGTGTGCGTAATTGCATGGCACACACACACACACACACACACACACACACACACACACACACACACACACACACACACACACACACACACACACACACACACACACACACACACACACGGGTCAACACAAAAGTCGTAGGCGGATGAAATGAAAAGAAAGAGGAGGCGCATGGTGGGAAGGTAAACTCAACGAGAAGAGCTCATGAGCAATAACGGGAGAACAGGGAAATGAAAACGACTGGAAGTATTTCATATGATGGGAGAGAGAGAGAGAGAGAGAGAGAGAGAGAGAGAGAGAGAGAGAGAGAGAGAGAGAGAGAGAGAGAGAGAGAGAGAGAGAGAGAGAGAGAGTAAAACACACAATAAAGAACGTCTCTAATATTGGTAAATATATTGCTGGTGAATGTTATTTCTATTTTTTTTTTTCAGATTACCTCGACACCAAACTAAGAATTCCTGTCCAATTAACAAGGCAAAAATATATAAAAGAACGTGCTTTACCATCATATCATTTTATCACCTCTTTGCTGGAAAAAACGCCGAAAGTACCCGATCTATAGATACAGCTGCGGTGTCCGAGTGGTTAAGGAGATGGACTTGAAATCCATTGGGCTCTGCCCGCACAGGTTCGAATCCTGTCCGCAGCGCATGTATGTTTTAAATTTCCTGTAGGGCAATAGGTAGCACGCTCCCCGATTGGAATGGAGGCGGATAGGCGTTCTCTCTGCGTCTGTCCATCCATCAGCGAATGGGTAATAACCGAGTGCCTCTCGTGGGTTGGGTCCCGCCTCTCGGGAGTGTGTTGGTGAGGTGAGCTCTAGGCTCACTTGCGGAGGTACTGGCTGCTGATCGCAAGTTCAGAGTTTGAATTATACACACACATACAAGTATCCAGCCTCGCCCTGCGAGCACTCACGCCAAGCAGACGATGCGTCCCGCAGCGGTCCTTTACATGCTGTTCTTCCCACGCCTTCCCCGCCTCACTCACTCCTCCCCTCTACCCTTTGAAGGCGTGACTAGAACACAACACGAAAAACACACACACACACACACACCACTACCAGGATATACACTTTCCATCGTCATTCTGTCTTTTACGATGATTAAGTCGTTCCCAAGATCAAGAACATCACACCGCACATCACATGCCTACAATCCCGCGGTCACGAGCATCATCCATCCTCCCCCTTCCACCTTCCCTCTCGACCCTAATCACTCCTGTACGCGTGCCTAGAAGTTTTATTTTTTCTCCGCCACTGGGATACCTGACAGATAACCACCTATAGAACAACGATCCCGGCGGACAAACGGTACTCCACTACACGCCGCCGGGTTCTCCTGAATCCCCCTGCCATGTGAGAAAGAGATAAATTAAGCGTTAACGGCGCTACATCAAGTCATTTGCCGCTCCCCGCCATGTGTCCCACGTCAGCCAGCCGGTGTCTCAGCCCTGCCACAACCCCTGCAGAGGAGAGAACAGCCGCCGCCGCCACCTTGTCCACCTTCACGCCGCCCCGCACTTCACTCTTCACTCTTTCCCTCTTCCGCGTACATCAGAGGTTCTCATCCCCCCCCCCGCCACCACTGTTACAAGCTTTCCGTCGATCGTCTGCACGGCGCTCTTCCCACGCCGCCTTCCTTCCTTCCTTTCGATTGGCTGACTGGCTGGTGGGCGGTTAATGGCTCATCACGCCACTCACCAGTCAGATACGGAGAGATTACAATTAAGTGCCATTTCTCTCTCTCTCTCTCTCTCTCTCTCTCTCTCTCTCTCTCTCTCTCTCTCTCTCTCTCTCTCTCTCTCTCTCTCTCTCTCTCTCTCTCTCTCTCTCTCTCTCTCTCTCTCTCTCTCGCTTACGCACCACAGTGGGGACAAATTATACACAATCTGGCGAGACGATGATGTCACGGTGCCAATCTGTTGTCCAGTGCGCGGCGCGTGTGTGTGTGTGTGTGTGTGTGTGTGTACAGTGGGCGGCGTGTACACAAATGATTGTATAGAGTAGGAGGGCTGAGTGTTATTTCCTGTATGAGGTGGAAAATGAGTTGCTAAGTGTAAGTGTAGTTTGGCGTGGGCGGTGGATCATGGGTGGCGGGCAATGGGCGGTGCGTGGGTTGTCATGGGATGTGGACAGTATGGGTGATGTGAGGGGGGGCAGCGAGGGGCCCGTTGTGTGCCGCCTCAGCTGGCCTGCTCCACCTGGCGAGGCTGGAGGGACACGGCGGAGGTTCCAGTCGGCCGATCGAGCGTCAAACATGAGAAAAACTTGACTACATCCAGAAGGCAACCCACGATAGACACATTCGCCCCGCTACACGCCTCAGCTGACCGCGTCTCATCAATGTTCCCGTAACGACAGACAAAGATCGCTCCAATGAACCTCCTGATCCTCGCCCAAACAAACAAAAGAGAATATTATTGGCAAGCACAAGACAGCAACTTTCAATATATCCTTGTTTGGACGCCATGTTTTATTTGGTGGGAGAGAAAATGCCTAGGTAAGGATGAGTGTTGGCAGAGTCCCTATCGGCCCACACCCGCCACTCCACGCCACGCAGGGCAGCCTCAACACGTCGGGAGTGAGAGTCAAACAGCAGAGCGAGTGTTCCCGGAAAACGTCCAAAGCAGGTTTACGCGGAACACACAAAAGCGAAGCGCTGTGAGAAAACGGAAACTCGAATTTACTACAAACGAAGAGCGGAGAGCTGAGTGCCTGTTGTTGTTGTTGTTGTTCTTCTTCTTCTTCTTTTCTATTTTTTTTTCTTTTATTTTGTGTTGCTATCGGTGTTGGCTGTTGTTGATGTTATTAGCTACGGTGTTGTTTACATTGTTGTCCTGTTGTTCGAGATCCAGTCGCTGCTACCTGTTGTGCGAGTGCCGGCGGTGCTGCTCTTGGTGCTCGGCGGCAATTAAGGTGTTGGTGGTACAGGTGTGCGGGTTGTCACCATCACTCACGCGCGGGACGAGGCACCACAGCATGTCCCCGGGCCTGGTCCACTTCCCTTGCTTTATCGTATATAACAACGGCTGTCCGGGCCACGATGACGCCCCGCGGCTCTCAAGGCCAAACAGATGAGCACGGCAGGTCTCTGCGACGCTGATTGTGGACGCTGGACACAGGGATGACAGACGCACCACAGTAAACATGAAAAGTCATCCCCGTCCCCCCGAGCGAGGCAAACCAAGTCCCGCCGCACCTCCCGCGCCGCCACGAAAACAGGTCTACAGGTGACGCTAATTAGGGGTGTCTGGCCGCCCGGGGAACGTAATATAAATAAATGTAGCATAACTCCGCCGCGGCCTGACTGCGGCGGCATAATGGAAGCTGACGGGCTAATGAGGAACACGACAGCGGGGAAATGAACCGCACGTCGCCGGGACCATCTTAGGGACAAGGACTTCGGGACGAGACCTGACCGGCGGCGGCACTCGTATGCGTACCCTTCTGCAGCGTCCTCCTCCTGCTCCTGCTACTCTTCCTCTTTATTTCTTCCTTCTGCACCTCCCTTTTTATTATCTTTATGCTCCTAATATTTTTCTCTTATGCTCTTCTTTCTTCTGCTTCTCATTTTTTCCTGTTCTTCCTTTTTTTCTCTCCTGCTCCTTTTTTTATCATTTTCTCCTCTTTTTTATCCTGCTCTCCATTTGCCGCTACATCTCTTCTGTTCTTAATATATTTTTTTCCTCTTCCTTCTTTTTTTCTCCTTCTGCTCCTCCTCCTCATTTGTCATTCTCCCCTCCAGCTCCTCCTCTTTTTTTTTTACTCCGGCTCCTCTTGCTCTTTCTCCTTTTGCTCTTCCTCTCTTTTCTCATCCTCTTCCACCTTTATTTTCGTTCTGCTCTTTCTGTTTCTTTCTCTCCTGCTTTTCCTCCTTATTTCTCCTGCTTAAACAAGAGGTCAGTCAACCTACACATGGCAGCCCCTGAGAAAGAGTTCTTCACCATCTGTTTTCCTCGTCCATTTATCTCTCTAATCTCCATTTGAAACTCTCACTTGTATTTGCACGAACAACACAACTACTTAATTTGTTCCATTCATCCACTGACCGAATTGTAAACCAGTTCTTGCCTATCTCCGTGAACCTGAATATGCTTATCTCGTACCCATTGACAGTAGTTTATTGCTATTATCTATTGTCATTGTTATTATCATTATTATTATTACTGTTATTATTGTTGCTATTATTACTGCCTTCATCCTTTTCATCATCGCTGCTATTACAACAACGACTAATTACTAATAATACTGTGAATGTTCGTAACTTCGGGAAAATTGCTGGGAAGAAACAGAGGAGGGGTCCCACGAGTCTCAAGGAAAAAAAAAAGGAAAAGAAGAATGAAGAAAAAAGAAACTGGAACAGATGCGGCCAGAGTAGTTTGTCGGTTGTCTACATTCACAAACACGCTTCCTTCTCCCTTTCCCTTCCCTCTTTCATGCTTTAACACGAATTATAACGCTAAGTGTATAATATTTATCCCCTATCTACATTACTTGCACTCAAGGTGAATGTATTATCTACCCTACTTTATTATTTTTTACAGCAACGGAAACAACTCAAGAAAAAAAAGTCCCCCAAACGCTGTTCCAATAAATGAAAACAGAGTGGCCAGAAGGAAGATCATTTTTGGATGGAGGTGTCTTGATACTTCCCTCTAGAGATAAAGTTCAAGTCGTAGGCAGGAGGAAATGCAGACAAAAGAAGGCTGTCCCAGAGTTTACCAGCGAAATGGATGAAAGAATGCAGATAGCGGTTACCTCTTGCATAAGGGATTTGGACAGCATAGGGATGACCAAGAGTATAGGGTATTCCTTTAAGAGACGTGCAACCAAAAAGCAGGAAGACTTATATAACGCTAAAGTATGTCACGTTTCAAGTAGGAGGTCACGTTGCTGGGGGTTTTTTGTGAAAGTGTATTAGATCGTCTGCGTATTCACCTCGCTTCCTCAGTCCAGAGTGTTTTGGAGGGAGTTAAAAAAATGTGTATCTTGTAAGTCTGGGAAATTACGCTGCGGTGAAGGATTGTTGGAGGTGATGATGGCTCTTTAATCACACACACACACACACACACACACACACACACACACACACACACACACACACACACACCAGGTGGCTTCTTTACACGGGACTACAAGCAGAACGAGAGTAACGTTAGCACACACACACACACACACACACACACACACACACACACACACACACATACACACACACTCCCTCCACCCATGCAGCACACCCACACACACATACTTACCCACACAAACAAATACAAAGACACCTCAGCATCAATATCGATAACGTGTTTGGCTAGATGTGTCGCAGAAGCACCTTGATTAAAAAGCTCCCTCTCCTCCCTTCCCCACCTGTACCACCACTAACCCAACCTACAATATTCGTCAACCTCCGAGAGAAAGGAAAAGCTCTAAGGATCTAAGAATGTTACCTGATCAGTGCAAAAGAAGGCCGTTTCAGGGTTTATCAGGGAAAGGGATGAAAGAATGTAGATATTGGTTAACTCTTGCATAATGGATTTGGATAAGATAGGGATGCACACGATTTAACGGTTCAAATGGAAGTCGAACAGATTCGTAGACAGGAAAGAAACACATGGATAACTTGTTCTCAGGAGCTGCCTTGCGTTGGTCGTCTAGCATTTTGTATTGTCTTTTTAAATATCCTTGTGTATCCTTTTTTTTGTGGCTTTAAGTCTGGCATGCCTCATTTGACATATCTTCAGGTAATATATATAAAGCTTAATAGTTAGTAATATACACCATACACTGCGAGAACTACGACTTTCTTCCTCCATGGTCTCCTCAGCTAAAGAAGGAGTCTCGGAAGGAGCTGCAGTGATCCCCTCCAGCTGCTGTTGCTTCCTTCCTTCCTGTATGCATGCTTCCTCGTGCCTTGCCTCCCCAGCACGTGACGGACATACATAACATCCTCCTCCTCCTCCTCCCCCTCATCTTCCTCCTCCTTCTAACGCACACGCCTCCCCGCATGCATCAAGGAGCGTACGGTATAGGAAGTAAATACGAGATGCAAGACAATATATATAAAGACAAATGAAGAAAAGAAATTGAAGTTCTCGTATTATATAAACAGCATATTGAGGGTTTGTCTACACACACACACACACACACACACACACACACACACACACACACACACACACACACACCTGAGCGGGCCGGGGCAGGTGTGGCCGCATAGGTAACCTTATACGTCATTTGATCTGAAAATAAATCGTGTGTGGGATCCGAAGGGAGGGTGTGTGGCGAAGTGATTACGTTGGCAATTATGTGCCTTTTGATGTAGATATGATGTGTGTGTGTGTGTTGGGGGGGGGGAGGGAAATGGGTAGTTGTGTTGATGTTAGTACTGTAAACGTGCTGCTTAGCTCTGATGTTACGTTTACGCCATGCTATTGACAACGAGTGCATTTACTTTTACTGTTATTTATTTTGTTTTAACACCACCACCAACAACAACAAGAGGAGGAGTAGTACCAACACCACCAACATCAGCGACGACAACAACATCCACATCAACTGCCACAACTTATATTACTACTACTATTATTACTACTACTACTACTACTACTACTACTACCACTACTATGGTTTCTACTACCACTACTATTACCACGCAAACGATAATGATAATAATGTCATAATCACACTCATAACCTAAGCCAGACACCCACAAACCTTAAGTAGCTACCTAAAGCCACAGCGGGTCACGAACAGTCCCACGCTTCATAAAAGTCACCATTCGGGGTTAAAGTTCGGTTCTTCTCATAACTTTTTAATGGGTAAAGGCTACACATTGTTCACGGTTCTTATCAACACCTACTGCCCCAGCGGACGTGTGGCTCGGTTGGTGTGACGAAACGCTTCTTGAGGGAGAGACAATTGGCGTCAGGAATCGAGTCTCAACATTTACTGTGGATGAGACATACACCAAAGGAGCAGTCCAGAGCAGCATTGCCAAATTATCGTACTCATCGCATTGCATTTTCGTAGTTTCGGACCGATAACTATGGCAAAAAGGAAAAAAAAAAAAGAGCATCAATAAATAACAGCTATAACGCTAACTTTAATTTTCTATCGTTATTTGTGCAGGTACGAGAGTTTGAGGCTTAAAAATTATAAATACAATGTGGTGAATACGATAATCTGGCAACGCTGGTCCAGAATAACACGCGCATCGGCCCACCACCAGCACCATGCGTGAAGAGTCCTAAGTGGCAGACTCCGAAAGCCCTGCAGTCTCAAACAATCCGGGGCTTACACATCCACATTTGATAAGGTTTTGATAAAGGTTACGGGTATTTCCATGAGCAGCTGTATGGGCTTAATGATAGTCTGACAAGGCTTCTGCACCGTAAATGTAAAAGACACTCATGAGAACCCGACTAATCTTCTTTGTGGCCTTTGGAAATATTTGCTGAGAGAGCCCAAAGCATCTAAGAATATGGGCCCCATTCCCACGAGAACCAAGCCACAGTAACCAACGCAGTCCGTCTCCGATGCGCAGAGTATATACTACTTTAGCAACGCCAGAACGCGCGACCAATAATTCGTATCCAGGAGGTTTTAGAATGCCCTCTGGAACAGCTACTAAGATAAATGTGAGGATGGTGGTGGTGGCGATGGTAGTGGGGGGAGCGGTTTCCTGAGCCCTTCTGAACCCTTAGGCAATGGGCTGCTGGGTGTTGGGGGCACCGAGCAGCACCCACGACGGCCATTAGGTCTCTCCTCGGCGACCTCTTACTCGTGTGCCTTGTGACGGTAAGCTCGAGAGTGATTACCTGGCCCCGACCTCAAAGTGGCTCGCCGGGGGTGGTTAGTGTCACCCCTGAGGCAACAGATGGGGAGTGGCGCTTCTTATGGCCCTGGCGTGTTCCCTCTGGCTTGGGTGCTACTGCCTTACGCGTCTAAAACAAGGGCTTCTGTTGCTACCTTATACGGCTAATGGAAGGACTTTGGGGATGTCTTAGGTGGCTGAAGGAAGGGGTTTGAGGCTGGCGAATGGTGCGTGCTTGAATAAGTGAGGAAGGCAACGTGTGTGACCGCCTGGGAACGCCCCTTGAGGAGAATCCGAAGGGCAAGACTATATAAGGTGCGAAGTAGCGATTTGTAAAGATGGTCCTCTGTGTGTGTGTGTGTGTGTGTGTGTGTGTGTGTGTGTGTGTGTGTTCAAGAGCGTGTGAGTGTTTAGCGAACGTGCAGATGCGAAACCGAAAACTGTTTACGCTTCCGAGCAATCTCGTCTCTGGCGCGGGAAGCGAGACGGGAGGGAGGGGGTGAAGGGGGAGCGAAGCGAAGAGGAGCTTGAGCTTAGCGATAAAAAAGGCGGGGAATGGGGGAGGGCGTGAGCGTGAAGAGGGTTCATTAGCGTCGACTTATAATTAACGACGGATAAACGGACGCCGGTGAAGCAAAGAGCGGTGAGGCAATGGTTCTTAACGGCCCCGTGCTGGCGAAACACTAATACCTTTCTTTCTCTGTCTGTGCCTGTCTGTCGTTCTGCCCCATCACCCCCTCCCCCTCTCCCTCCCTCTCTCTCTCCATCCCCTCCCCCCTCGAGGCCACAACCAGGCAGGTGAGGGGCGTGGATGACTGGCCAGGAAAGGGTTTCTATGCGATAAGAATACGAGAAAAATAGGCGCCGGACCCGATGATGTCAGCTCATTATCATAACATCGCTCGTCCCTCACCGACAAAGTGCTTGGCGGGCCTTCTCGGGCGAGGAATATCACACCTACACGACTTGCTAGCTGGTGCCTCTCGTCCGCTCCTGCCCCTCTAACCATCGCTATCAATGTATACCCACCATCACCTTAATATAATGCCCTTCCCACTACTACGGCAACTACCTCCCGTCCACTACTACCTCTAATACTGTCTTTACTACAACTATCATGACCACCACCATACTGCTCCTTACTACTGCAATTACCACTAACAATGCTGTCCGTACTCTATCAACACTACCATTACAACCATCACCACTATATTGTTCCTCCACTACTAAAACCATCACTTCCACCTCTAACGCTGCCTCTTCACTACTATAGCCACTACTGACAATGCTATCCGTTATCTACCACCATCACCACCAGCACCATCATAAGCAACATGCGTCCTTCCTACCATCCCCTTCACGACCTCCTCCCAACCACCTCCTTGAAATACATCACCAGGACTACTACAACCACAACTACCAATGCTGCCCTTCCTCTACCACCACCACCACCACCACCACCACCATCATCATCATCACCAATACTGTGTCCTTCCTAACACCCCCCTCACCTACACGCCACCTTCTTGAAATACATCACCAGCATTACTACAACCACAACTACCAATGCTGCCCCTCCTCTACCACCACCAACAGCAACACCATCATCATCATCACCAATACTGTGTCATTCCTATACCACTCCCCCTCACCTCCCCACCACCTCCTTCTCATGCGCCGCCGCTGCATGCTTACCTCACTCAAAGTTATGCTGATGTGTCTTTGCCCTCGTCACAACTGCATTTGTCTTCATCGTCAGTGCTATCTTTGTCTGTTCCCTGATCACCCCGACATTAGCTGTACCCTTTTTTTTTTACAGGAAAGGAAACTGCTCAAGGGCAAATAAAGGAAACAGTAATGAAAAAAGCCCGCTACTCAAGGTCTACTGTTATAAGGTCAGCTCGTTACTAAGTCCTCCATATGCATTGTGACTTTATCAGTGTATATAGGAATGCCGCAACCACCACCACCACTAGTGACGACGGTAAACTCACACAAATGACCAATACAAACATCACTTCAGCCATGATTGATATTGCTACCGTGACTGACGACGAGGAGCAGCACGATCATAAGTAATAGCATCACCATCAACAAAAACAACAGTAGCGTTCACAACAACATTAACAATTACTCAGACCAACCGCCACCAGAAGCAATAATGCTCATCTCACCATCACCACCACCGCCACTGCTGAGACAACCCCACGGCACGCCTCACCATCCCCAACCATCACCACCACCGCCTCACCCTTACCCAATCAGCCCTTAGCTTGGCAACCGTAATGCACCGGTTCGCCGAGTCATGGGCAAAGAGTCATGTCCTTCTGCTCCTCCCTCCCCTTCCTCTCCCCTTCGCTAATGTGCACGGATCTATGTTGCTTTCGTTCTTTGCGTCACAGATAACGTGAACGCCGTAAACTCCTGTCACTTCATTTTTCTGTCAAGTCAAAATCGATCTCAACGCACTGATTCACATAGGTGCTGGGCGAGCCTTGAACACCTGTGGCCCTAAAGTTACCGCATGGGGATGTTCCTGGGTGTGCCTCGCCGCGTCCAGGTGTGCAAAGGTGCGTCTGGGCGTGGCGCGCTGCAACAATAATGCTTCCCGATGCGTGAGGGCGTGCGTAAACAAGATGCCCCGTGCCCGCTGCCTCCAGATGTGTGGCCGCCCAGAAGATATCACTACGCGTCACGCCCTCCCCCCCTCCCGTGTGCTGGTGCGGTGTCCCGCGGCTCGCATGGGTACGTTTACACCTTTGTGGCTTCGTTCTTATCGTTCATGAGGATTCAGCTTGAGTGAGATAGTGCCCATTTTTTTTTGTGTGTGTGTGTAGTGTTGGTGTATCTGTGTGTGTGTGTGTGTGTGTGTGTGTGTGTGTGTGTCTGCGCGCGAATGAACCACCTCGAATCAGAACCATGCATACCAAGTGGAACATGGGACACACACACACACACACACACACACACACATACACACACACACACACACACACACGATCATCAGCAAACATGTAGATTATCAGAGGCGGCATCAACTCGTTACTCCATTTCTTTTCTGCTGACCGCTACAGAATAAAGAGCTGATATGTTTCTTTTTTTCCCTTTTTTTTTTTTTTTTTTTTTTTTTGTGTGTGTGTGTGTGTGGCATTAGTGGCGGTATGGTCGTGGCCGCGCTGGTAATGGTGGTGGCAGAAAGCATCCGGCCCTCCCCCTCCCATAGACCGAGCTGTAATATCATCCGTGGGATCTATATATACCTCGCTGATGCCCCTCTCCTCCTCTTTCTCCTCCTCCTCTTCCTATCCCTCTCTAAATGTGGGTATCTCTAGGTTAACATATTCAGCCCATCAGCGGGAGCTTCATACACTAATGATACCACAAAGATCCCGAATTTAAACTCTTCATTCTAAATACATAAATAACCGCATTCACGTCTTAGTTATTTGCGTATGTTAACTTTGGTTTTCCTTTTTCGTTTCTGAACCTCCAAACTTTAACGTCGTGAAGAAACTTTGCCCATCTAAAGACAGATCCTCTCTTTATCCACACCACACTACATTCACATAACATATACACCTTTTTCCAAAATTCAAAATTCAAAAAAAATGGCTTCATATCACCGAGTCTCGCCTGCCTCCACGCCTGGGCCAGGGAATTCTCCAGGAGGGAGTTGAGGACTTCTGGCTGCCGAGAGAGGTGTCCCTTCCTCGAACCTCTTTCTTCTCTTCTTCTTCTCCTTCTTGTCGGTCTCATTCTCTTTTCATCATCTCCTTTATCATCTCTCCCTCTCTCTACCTTCTTCTTTACTCCTTACTGAAACTCTGAGGCTACTGACAGCAATCTCTACTCTGTTCCTCCTACTCCTACTATCCTAATCCAAAATCCAAAGCAAAGCTGATACGTGCGCAAGCCTCTGTGCGCTTGCTACGTGCCTTGCTGACCTTGACTCTCTCTTGACTTCTCCCATTTCTGTAAGACTTCACCTAGTCATCACTGTCATTAACTATTTGAATATTCCTTGCTTATCTCACCTCTCACCTAACTCCCCTAATTCTTTGACTATTTTTGAATTCTAGAGCAACTGACATTCCAACTTCTCCTACCCACTCCCCTCCAGCCCCTTTGCTTCCATCCCCACCACTTTTTGGCTTTCATCCTCTTCACTGACTTCATCCCACTCACCTGGTCACTGACCAGATGCAACTCGACCAACATCTCACAGCACTATACCCTACACCCAGCACTTCTTGTCTTGATTTCTCTTGATCATTCTAGATCGGGGCCTAATTCTCTACCTCTTCCTCTTATTTATTCACCCTTGCTTTTCTTCTTGCACCTCTCTTCCTCAATCTATTTCTCCTCTGGCAACCTATTTCTGCATCCTGTCCTATTGCTATTGTACATCCTCTGGGGACCCACCGAAGAGGCGATGCTTCTGGCATTTGCTTCAGCTCTCAGGGACGATTTTGAGGATGAATTCTCTTCTCCTTTGTGGAATGATTATTAGCTCTGTGTGTGGAAGACTCTGTGTGAGGTGTGCATCACACTGGATGAGGCATACACATTCTACAGTCTCTTCCTCTTCTCTAAAGCTCAAAACTAACGCTTAAAGGTATAATCACGCTCTTTCTCTGTCTCGTAAAGCATAGAATAGAGAGGTTCTAAGAAAAAAGATTACTACTACTAATTATGAACTTTACATTGAACTTTAAAATTCTGCCAAAAATCTTCGCATTTACCAAAAATTCTTAAAATAAACTCAAATGTCAAACCTTGCTTTTCAACACTTCCTCTCTCTTTGACTTCCTCTGACTTCAACTCTTCATCTTTCTTCTTCTTCCAACTTCACTTCTTCAGTCCTGGATCTCATCAATCTACTCATCCTACTCTCACTGCTCACTCATTCTCTCCTCAAACTTTTCTTCTTCCTCAAAACACTCTTCTGTAACCCCCTCTCTCCCTCTCATCCCCCCCCCTTCTTTCCTTTATGCCCTGTGCCCTTTTTATGCCAAATGGCCTTTCTCTTCCCCTGGGTGTTCTGCTCTCAGCTCTCTGCCTCCTTATCAGAAGGCTTCCTATTCTCCTGGAGTGTGCTGTTAAACTTCTTACCTGCCTCCTGGCTGTTCTTTCGCCTCTGCCTTTCAAACTCATAGAAGCCTGCCTTCACACAGCCTTCAAACTTCCAAGAAGGGTGATTTACCAATAAGACAAACCAACAATTTACAACCGTCCCATTCTATACTTTCATTGTTTTTTCATTCTTTGTTTTCTATAAGCTTCAAAATCAATCCCAAGCACCTTCTTTCTGATTCATCCTATTTTTCTCGTCTTACTGATTCTTCTTCCTTCTGGCTGGACTGGTGAAATCACTCTCTTTTAACTGTAACTCTTGAAAACTTCTTAACTGATCTTCTGGTAAACTTTTTTATTTCGCTGCTGATATCAATCTTTTTTTTCTCTTTTCACTCCTCTTGCTTTTGCCTTCTCTCTCCTCTGTTTTTTCCTATCTCTTTCTCTCCTCTCTATTTCTCTTCTTCCCTTCTGTCTGTTCTCTCCGTTCTGTTTAATATCTGTCTTTCCCACCCCTCTTCTTCCCTATTCCTTAACAGTGTTCTTCATTTGTTGTCTTGTCCTATCCATCTTCATTGATCCTTTCCCACCTTGATGATTCCTAAATCCACTGTCCTATCCATTCCCACGCAACTGATTCCACTTGCATTATTCAGGAAGACTACGGCTGAGGCTGGAACACTTTTCGACTTAGACTACCATTTCTCTTGGCTGCGAAGAAGGCACGAACTACCTCTACACGCCTATAACCTTGGGACACCCCCTATCCACTTCCACACTTCCAAACAACTATCCCCCATTCTTTCACAACTCCAACTATCCACCTTCCAACTCTATCACCTCTTCCAACTATAACAACCTCAAAATCTCAACTGGAAACTTCACATCTCATCTCTTATAAATCAGCATCTACTATCCACTGGCTTCTTCATATGCCATCTCTTACTAAATCAGCAGTTCTCGTCTGGGGTTCTGTACTGTCTGCCTCCCTCAGTTGTCCCCTGTCGTTGTGTTCTTCTGTCCAGATCCAGGGCCCTGTCCTCGTATGGATCTGACAGGAGGGAGGAAGGGGGCTCCACCCCACTTCTCTCCTCCTCCCCATCTTCCTCTCTCTTCTTTATGCCTGATCTTCTCTCTCCCTATTGATAGTCTCTTCTCATCTTATCTCCGCCGCAATGTTCTGCTGCATATGCTCTTCCTAATATCCCTCCTGACGCTCTTCTGAACTCCATAACTGCATCTGCACTCCTCCCCTCCCTAGCTCATCCCTTATGCCTACCTCTGCTCATCCCTACTGTCCAACATCTATTGTTCTTGTTTCATCCCTAATTCTTCTTCATTCATCCCTCCTTCCTTCAAACTCTGGAACATCCTCGACTTGAACTTTTCTCCTCCCTAGGATTGACTTGCACTCTTTCTAGGACTTTTTATTCTTTTCTTCTTTTGAGCATTTTTTTTTAGGGCACTGACTTTTGGATTCTTTTTAAAAAAAAAATTTTTACTTTTTTTATTAAAAGCCTCTTCAGACTCAACCCTTTCTTCTTAACTTCCTATGACTGCTTCACCTCCACGGCGCATACATCCTACGACGCCCACCCTCTAATTTACCTTGGGTCCATACTCCTCCTCCTCCTCCTCCCCTCCTCACCAAAGCCTAAATCTCCTCTGCCCTGTTTTTAATGTGTCGTAACTTAACCCGATTCACCCTAGCGTAACTTACCCTGCCGGACACGCCCTAACCCATGCCAACCCTCCTCGTTTTGCTCCCAAGCGCCTGATTTATAACCCGGTTCACAAAGCCTTATAGTAATTGTGGAGGCAATACATAACACGAGGAAGTTAGGCATCTGAGTGGGCGACACACACACACACACACACACACACACACACACACACACACACACGCATGCTGCCCAAATCACGTCGCGTTTCGTCTCGTCACGCAGTACAATTTACTTTGCACAGTTTAAATAACGGTGTACTAAGAAGACCATGAGAGTTTGAGGTTCAAGAGTGTTTTATTGAGGTTCATCTAGGTCACTGAGGAGTTCTGACACGCTCTCCCCTCGCTGGTCTTATACCCATTTCCTCAAACATTTCGTGGCATACACATCCACAATTGATAAGGCTCTCGTCGAGGTTGTGGGCATTTCCTGGTGTAGTTTTATGATCCTGGTGATAATTTGACAAGGCTTCTGCACTATGAATATGAAAACAATACATGAGAACCCGACCAATCTCCTTTGTGGACTTAGGGAATATTTGTTGAGAGAACCGAGAGCGTCCGAGAATACGTCGCTTTGGCGTGTCCATCAAGCACTTTAATTGCCTCAGTTACCCAAGAAAACTGATATTAAACCTGTCCTCCCTGCAGGTGTGCGCTTACGTGTGTCGCCCTCCGCTCCTACTCTCCTGCTCCTTCTATATGGCATCCTTCTCCTCCCTCTCCCTCTCTCAGATAAATCCTCAGACGAAGATTAAGCAGCATCCCCTCCCCGTAACGGCACCAAGACCAATCCCACGCCCCGGTCAGCTCCTCTGCGGCGCCACTTAAACCTCCTTGGGCGCCACCACCACCTCCATCACCTCCTCCACCACCACCAACAACAACGCCAACACCTCCACACCGCTGAGTCGCTGACCTCTCTGGCTCTCTATCATCCACCGCCTCCAGCCCCTTCATGGTGTCTTTTGTAATACATCTTAGTGGCTGGACCTCACTCACGTGTTGCGAGGAGCCGTGAACCTCATGGGAACTTTCTTGCAACATTTTTAGATTATGATGGTTTTTTATTTTTTATTTTTGAAGAGGACGGAGTTGTTTCTTTTGTTTGTTTGCTTTTTTTTTATGCTGATCATTGCATTTTTTTGTGTGTTATTTTCTTTTATATTTTGTAGAGGATGGATTATTTTATGTT
>NC_066525.1:15774835-15777335 GCF_024679095.1 Eriocheir sinensis | reverse complement strand
GTACGCTTCAAGCAAAGACAATGTAAGATTTTGATACTTCCTATGGGTAAAAATAAACATGATCGACAGTATGCAAGTAAATTCACACGACGGACTGACTGCCTCCCACATAAACTTGAAGGACCATCACGAGGAGCAACACTCACCTCATCTCGCTGGGCTTGCCGGCTATCACGTGAGGTATATCCAGGCTACAACTCTGCTTGGCTCGCACATTTCATGGCGGAGAATATAACTCATTAATATTCGACCCATGAACGAAAAGACGTAATTTTTTTCTCTTCAAAACAAATCAGAATAAATCCGAGTACTATTCTGACGTCTGAAATGGCGGCACTTCTCCGTCTCTCGGGCACTTGTATCTTAGCCTATCTGCATCACACAGACAGGATCAAGGGCGGGAGGGTGGTGGGAGGGGTGGCGGAGGGGTGAAGAGCGTAACCTCTCCCTCCGACACCTGGATATAGACTGGCGCGGCTGCCTCCTTCACCTGCTCAGTCCTACTCGCTAGGCTGCCACCACGGCCCGCACGGTGACGTAGGCAACGACGGGACGCTACACTCGTTGTATTTTTCAAACATCTATACGTCTTCTAACTCGTCTGTGCAAGGATACATCGCTAAGATTACAATACCAAGGCAAGGAGTGGCATAGTTCAGGGTAGGAGACTCGTCCAAATCAGCTGATGTGGCAGATCGCTGTGCCGTGCCGGGGTATTCATGCCCTTTTTTATATGTCGTTGCCCGAAGGTCTTCCAGCAGCGTTACCTCTCCTCCACTCCCCGCCCCGCTGCTCCTGTTATTGCCCTTCTGTCCCCACCTGGGTGCGTGCCTTCGGCTCCTGACGGGGCAATCTAACAAAAGAGATAGTACGTTTTAACCTTCACCCTGATGCCTCAACGCTTATTTAAAAGCCTTTCCTCTCAATGCGCGTTGCAGGCAGTCGTCCACAAACGCAGAAAGATAAACAGAGACAGGAAAGCAGATAGTAAGTTTTAGATGAATAGATGATAAAAGTATTCAAGATAACTAACAAACTGACAGGGATAAAAAGACAATAAACAGAAAAAAAATAAAAATAAAAGAGTTCTGCCCTCACCAAGGTTCACGTCTCCGCCCCCCACTGTAGTAGCATCTAACTCTACTTGAGAAATTCAAGATACTCCCTTCATAAACCTAACGCCTCAATGCTCTCTAAAAAAAATCTTACTCCCAGAACAAAGCAGGCTCAACGCACAGGCAGGAGGGGAAGAGAGGGGCGGTGGAGGGAGGGAGGGCGCTACATGTATACGGCAAGGAGGTGCATCGGTGATCTAGACGCACGGGTGAGCAAGGCCAGTTAGACGGGTTGCTGCTAGGAAGGAGAGTTAGTTATCCCCGTCCCGCCTCACCCATCATGCCGTCCACAGAACCCAGAAACAGACCAGTAGATAAGTTCATTACGAAAGGAAAGAGATGTGGAAACTACTGAAGAGATGGATAGATAGATACATAGATACATAGATAAACAGACAGATTGATGGACTGATAGATAAATAGAAAGGTATAGCTAGATAGAGATGAAAAGAAGAGATGGATATATAGGGATAGAGAGAAGACGCAGGAAAGTAAGCAAAACAGAGGTAAAAGAAAAAACGGAATGAAGGGAATGGAGAAAGGAAGGGAGGGAAAGAGGGTGAGAAGGAAAGAAGAAACCGATGAAGGAGGGAAGGAGGGAGCATTCGGAGGGAAACAAGGACGGAGGGTTGGAAGGGAGTGAGGGGAGGAAGGAGAGAGGGAGGGAGAGGCAGGGACTCTATGTAACCGATCTTTGTTGACCCCAAATTTCACCTTAACTTGACCCCTTGACCTGCCCCTCACAACGCTGGGTCACACGCCATCAGGAACAAGTCACTCTTTTTGTACTTTCACGAGGGAGCGACGCCACGAAACGCCACAGTGTGTGTGTGTGTGTGTGTGTGTGTGTGTGTGTGTGTGTGTGTGTGTGTGTGTGTGTGTGTGTGTGTGTGTGTGTGTGTGTGTAATAATTAGAGTGTTTTAAAATTAACAAAAAAAAAACGCAATAACCTGGATAAGCTATTGTGTCACGAACGTTAAAACATTTGGGGATTGATGAAATTGGACTGTTAAGATCATACGATAAAATATGATAAAAAGATAACATAACTGATTTATCCATACATTCATTCATCTTATTGTTTACTTATTTTATACATTCACATATTTACTTATTAATGAATATATGTATTAAACTCCCTACATGACCCAGCATTGCAAAAACATTAGAATACCCTCTCCAAACTGCTTTGAATGTTTCTCTTATCACTTCAGTGTTAAAAAAAAAAAAGTTAAATTCGAATGCTAGAACATTGTAGCCATTTAAGTGAACCTAATTGCACACTATTAAATCGACATCACTGACACCAAACCTTCCTTTCATGTGGAAGACTGACAGAAGTTAAAAATGTGGCCGCAGATAATTAATTAGAGGAAAAAATGCT
>NC_066525.1:15667335-15772335 GCF_024679095.1 Eriocheir sinensis | reverse complement strand
TAGGTCGGTATTCTCAGACGCTTCTTCCTCTCATATCAACTATTTCCAAAGGTCAAAGAGGGGATCAATCGGGTTCTAATGAGTGTCTTTTTAGGTTCTTGGTACAGAAGGAGGGTCAAACTAACATCAGAGTCACAAAACTATATCCTTGGAAATGCCGAGAACTCCTACAGAAACCTTGTCAAATACGTGTGCTTGGGCGCCGAAATGTTTAAGAATGTGGCCCTTATAGACACCTCCTAAGCTTACGTCAGTCATTTTTAAAGGCCAAAACGGAGGTTCAACGCGTCCCTATGAGTGTTTCTTTACGGTCTCGGTGCAGAAACTTTGTCAAACTACCACCAGGGCCACAAGACTACCCATGGAAATGCCCACAAATCCTACGAAAGCCTTGTTGAATGCATGTACTTGGGCCCCGAAAGGTTTAAGAATATGAGCCTTACCCAAACGAGAGTCATCAAAGACGCATATATGGAGGTTTGCAGTTTCTCTCGGCCTCGATTTTTATCTTTTAATAATCTCGCTAATAAATGAATGTAAAGTAATAAGACACGATAGGCCGAGGCGACTTGATGTTTAGTGGTGCTGGCTTTCGTACAGCTTTCATTATCAGAACGTAAATAAACAAACAAATACCGCCATTCTTCGCCACGCCATTCACTCAAAGGAAGATGCAGGTTGTTGTTGTTGTTGTTGTTTTCCTTTTTTTCTTTTGACTTGTTATTGTTGTTGGTGATGATGTTGTTTTCTTCTTCACTTCTTCTCTAAACACACACACACACACACACACACACACACACAGGTGAGTCAGACAAGTGCATGGTGATACCTGTCCATGAGAGATTAGTAAAGTGAGCGAGTATGTGCGCGAGTGAGGAGGTCCAACTATCACTCACCTGTTTGCCTTGTCTCACCTTGTCCTGCTTATAAATGTCACCTCATTCATCAAGCATCCGCGGCGACGACCAAAACAACAACAGAAGCAACAATAACAACAGAAGCAACAACAACAAATACTACAACCATCACTACTACTACTACTACTACTACTACTACTACTACTACTACTACTACTACTACTACTACTACTACTACTACTACTACTACTACTACTACCACTACTGCTACTACTACCACTACTACCACTATTTGTCAAGAGTAACACTAATGCCACCTGAACAACAACCCTTCCCTCACTAATCCTCGTTTTCACCCACTGAGTCACTCCTCACCTCAGGGTTCCTATTAGCTACACCTTAAAAAGCTCTCCTCCTGTCCTGAGCGGCATGCATACAACAGGCTGGCTGCTCGGCACTTCAATGCATGTCACTGTACTCGTGGATGGAACATGAAAGAACATCTGCCAACGACACAACCGGCTTGAGAGTCTTCTCAGTGCCGTAACGGCACGTGTGTTTGGGGGCGGGGGGGTAGGGGGGGGTAACACAGCCAGCACTAACATCCAACTACCACCATTCTCCAAGACCACCATTAACTATCACTACCTTAACACCTAGAACCATTTACCAGTACCACAATAAACTACAATCACCATCCTACCTACCTCCTACTTACCAACTTAGCCTACCTACCTACCGCCTGACTACCACTACTACCACCACCAACAAGCCACCATCTTCACACCTGGCACCACCCTGCAGTACTATAATAAACTCCAACCACCGCCACCACCACCACCAAAACAGTGCTTGCAGATGACAGCCCGGCAACACACGCACGCACGCCACGTCCCCACACCTTCTAATTAAGGCAGCAGCAGCAGCAGCAGCATCCACACGGTCAAGGCCTCCATTACGACGCCTGCCTCAGCGCCTCCACCACCTTAAGCACACTGGCAACACCTGACGCCCTGCAACACACGCCTCAGCACCTCCATGACTAAGAACTTCGCTAAGGAGAAAACTAAAGTGAATCTTGTATCGTTTTTCAAGACAATCACAACACAACACCACAGCACTACAGCAAAGCACAAAGAAACACAACCACCACCTTACAACACACGCCTCAGCTTCTCCATGAATCCAAATACTTCGCTAAGGAACACAAGAAGACAATACAGTGATTCTTGTCTCGTTATTCCAGGTAAACCACAACACAACGCTACGCAATACAACACAACACAACACAAACACAAACACCACAATGCAATGAAAGTAGAGTTGGATAAGAAGAAAAAGAGGTGAAAGGAGAAGAAAATCATGAGTGAAAGGGTGGGATGAAGGGTGACACAGGGTGGAAGGGTGATGGTAAGAGGGAAAGGAGGAAGGAAAAAAAACGGTTACAGGACTTAAGAAATGATGAGAGGGAAATAGAGTGAGGAAGTGAAGACAAACAGGGTGAGGAAGAAGGGTGAGAAGAAAAAAAGGAGTGAAGCAGGGTGACAGAGTAGATAAAGAAGGACTACAGAAAAAAACAAGGGTGATCAATTTCCACTGTTTAGGGTGAGGGGAAAGTTAGGGTGACAGGATAGGGTGAGGTAGGGTGACAGGGCGGGTAAGGAAGGGTTAGAAAGCAGAGGGTGAGCAGGTCAGGTCGCAAATAAGGGTGAGAATTTCCCACGATCTTTTACTTCCTCTCCCTTCTCCCCCTCCCTCTCCCTTTTTTTTGTTTTACGTATAACCTAACTACATCTATTCATCCACCTATCTATACTTATTTATGTCCTCTCTCTATCTATCTATCTGTCAAAACGCTTCTATCTATCTATTTACCTATCTTTATCTACTCTTTACTGTTATCTATTATGGGAGCGGTGACTAGAGGGCTTTTTTTTGTATTTTTTGTTGCCCTTGAGCCGTGTCCTTTGATGTAAAAAAAAATCTATCTATCGCACTCTATCCCTATCTCTGTATCTATCTATCTATCTATCTATCTATCTGTCTGTCAAACGCATAGTAATAACCTTCAAAACGTCATATTCTTTCGGCCTTTCTCCTTACCCTCAATTTACAACCTACAATCTCTATCGCTCTCTCTCTCGCTCACACTCTCTATCGCTATCTCTGTATTTAATTATCTATCTGTCTATCTATCTATCTATCTGTCTGTCAACCGCATAGTAATAACCTCCAAAAAGTCATATTTCTGTCGGCCTTTCTCCTGCCCTTCAATTTACCTCCACACCAGAAGACGAAAATATGAAAGAAAACGGATACCTGCTACTAAATAAGGGGAGACCCACTTAGCGCATACTTCTACGTACGTACTTTCACTCTCTGTTCAGACCCCCTCCGGACGTATCATTATTCCTCTCCTTCGTCCTCTTGCCCTTCCCTCGTCTCGTTATTCGTTCCCCTCATCCTACTCCCCTTGTCTGATTCTACTTTTTTGTTTGGTTTGGTTTCTTTGGTACTGTTTCCCTTGCTTCCCTCTCTTCATTCTCATTCTGTAGACATTTTTAAAGAAGGTGAAAGAGGAGGAAGAGGAGGAAGAGGAGGAGAAAAACGAGGTGATAATGAAGAAGAATTTGATGGTGAGGAAGAAAAAGAAGGAGAGGTAGAAGAAGAAGAAGAAAAAGAAAAAGGAGAAGAAGAAGGAGAAGAAGAAGAAGAAAAAGAAGAAGAAGAAAAGAGTTGAGGAAAAAGAATGAAAGAAAAAAAATACAAGAACACGAACAAGAAAAGAAGAAAATTAAAGATACTGATGATGACAGTGGTGATATTCCAATGATGATAACTAACTTCAAGAACCCTGTAAACCACTACGATATCAACTAAACTGCACCTAATCTCCCTTCGCCAGTAACTCTGTACATACAAGAAACAAGAAACACCAGGCAGCCTCTCACCACCTTCAATCCCTACCACCTCCCGCTGTGAACTGTAGCACAATCAGCTCCTTCTAAAGCAAATTCAACCCCCACCCCTTCCCTCCGGCACCTGGGCAGGCATCCAAGAGGGCACTGGGTGAGCGTAAATAACTATGTAGTACGGCCTCCTAATTTGTGTTTATTTCAGGTTTAATAAGCGGAGATGACCTGGACTGTAAAAGGAGATGATGATGGGGAAGAACAAGAACAAGAAGAACAAGAACAAGAATGTGAAGAGCAGAAAATGGAGAGAAGAAGAAGAAGAAGAAGAAGAAGAAGAAGAAGAAGAAGAAGAAGAAGAAGAAGAAGAAGAAGAAGAAGAAGAAGAAGAAGAAGAAGAAGAAGAAGAAGAAGAAGAAGAAGAAGAAGAAGAAGAAGAAGAAGAAGAAGAAGAAGAAGAAGAAGAAGAAGAAGAAGAAGAAGAAGAAGAAGAAGAAGAAGAAGAAGAAGAAGAAGAAGAAGAAGAAGAAGAAGAAGAAGAAGAAGAAGAAGAGAAAGAAGAAGAAAGAAGAGAAAGAGAAGAAGAAGAAGAAGAAGAAGAAGAAGATAAAGAGAAAAAATAGAAAAGAAGTAAAACAAAGAAACACACAAACCAACAGATCAGACAACAACAACAACAACAACAACAACATACCTCTGGACCATTTTACTACTTTCATCACTGTCCGTCACCCCAGCAGAGGAGGAGGAGGAGGAGGAGGAGAGAGGGGAGGGAAAACAAGGTGGGTACACATGTATAGGATGCCATGCTCTCTCTCTCTCTCTCTCTCTCTCTCTCTCTCTCTCTCTCTCTCTCTCTCTCTCTCTCTCTCTCTCTCTCTCTCTCTCTCTCTCTCTCTCTCTCTCTCTCTCTCTCTCTCTCGACATACAAGCAAACACCTTCAGGCATGGGTCGGGGTCACACTTCTCCTGCAAGCAATTTCTTCTCCAGCTCCTCCGTCATGGCCACAACAGCCACCCGCACCAGGTTAAAACAGTCCCCCAGTCAACCCTCCGCCACACTCTCTTCTCACCCTCCGGCCCCAAGCATCCCTCCTGCAGCCCCATTCGTTATATCCCAATGAGAACACCACCAAATAAAAGCCTGAGGGTACTCGATCTTCCTCCCCACAACCCCACAATCATCGCTCTGGTCCGAAAGGTACGAGGAAGGCGAGTGGTGAAGGGACGGTCCAGTAGGTGTGGGTTATATGCTAGTTAAGTCATTCCTATAGACAGCTTCGAGTTAAAAGGGGTCAGATAAGGGCGGCTGGGCTAATGAGTAGATAAGAGGGTCACGGGGTCACTGATGGCGGTGGAGGGAAGGGGAGAGGGAGAGTGGGTCAGCCAGCAAGGAGGATGGGGGAGTTGAGGGGGGGTAAGGAGAGGTATACTTTTGCCTGCGGGGTACCGAGTCAGTGTTTATGAGTGGTAATGGGACAGGGGTCAGGCAGAGGTTGTGGGAGGGAGGGAGGACTGGCGAAGTGAAACAAGAGTGGCGACAGACTGAACATTCGTCAACAGGTGTGGACGGAGTGAAGGGAGACGGGAGGGTCGTGGTGCCGGAGTGGCGGGAGGGGAAAGGTGTGTGGTTGCCTGTGGGGAGGGGAGAGTGAGAGGGAGCATGCGAAGGAATGAAAGAGAGGGACGAAGATAGAGGGAGAAGAGGGGTGAGCATGACAGGGGACGAAAGTGAGGGATGAAGATAGAGGTAGAGGGGGAGGGAGCATAAAAAAGAACGAAAGTGAGGGATGAAGGTAGAGGTAGAGGGGGAGGGAGCATAAAAAAGAACGAAAGTGAGGGATGAAGGTAGAGGTAGAAGGGGAGGGAGCATAAAAAAGAACGAAAGTGAGGGATGAAGGTAGAGGTAGAGGGGGAGGGAGCATAAAAAAGAACGAAAGTGAGGGATGAAGGTAGAGGTAGAGGGGGAGGGAGCATAAAAAAGAACGAAAGTGAGGGAGGGAGATAGAGGGAGAGGGGGAGGGAGCATAAAAAAGAACGAAAGTGAGGGAGGGAGATAGAGGGAGAGGGGGAGGGAGCATAAAAAAGAACGAAAGTGAGGGATGAAGGTAGAGGTAGAGGGGGAGGGAGCATAAAAAAGAACGAAAGTGAGGGATGAAGGTAGAGGTAGAGGGGGAGGGAGCATAAAAAAGAACGAAAGTGAGGGATGAAGGTAGAGGTAGAGGGGGAGGGAGCATAAAAAAGAACGAAAGTGAGGGAGGGAGATAGAGGGAGAAGGGGAGGGAGCATAAAAAGAACGAAAGTGAGGGAGGGAGATAGAGGGAGAAGGGGAGGGAGCATAAAAAAGAACGAAAGTGAGGGATAGATAGAGGGAGAAGGGGAGTGAGCATGAGAGAACGAGAAAGGAAGGGAGGAAGAAAGAGGCCCCAAAGAATTAAGGGAAGGGGAAGAAAGTGACAGGGGCGTGATAGTGACCTTGACGTGAGGGCAGCGTCACCTAATCTTGGACTGACGTGTTGTTGTCGCCCAGACGCTGAGGCGAGCACGACGCGGCGCCGCCCATGTCGTCGAGCAGTGAGGCGGCGGCTGTGAACTAGTCAACTCGACACGCTGGGCCAGGCGTCAGGGGGGGTCCGCTAAAGGTTTATAGACCATTCCAAGAGTAAGTATATGACGAGAAAAAAATTCCCTAAAAAAAACTGATTTGAGGTATTAGGATTAAACTTTATTGTTATTGCATCTAAATTTTATACCTAAGATCACCCTTTTGAGTTTATTTTCTTCGATATGAGCGCAAATTGAAATGGTGTGAGCAAATATAAACATGCGCTACGCCAATACGCAGCAGACGACCATGCACATTTTTTTTTTATCGATTTTAAGAGATTTTTATTATGAACTTTAACGCAGTTTTCTTAGTGACTCGGACAATCAGTTTTATTACCTGCTAATTAACCGATGTGACCAAAAATGTAACTTACTTTGTTAATTTAGTTAACGGGAACATTTTCTTCTTGGGCGAACTTGCCCTGGGACAACACAAGGGCAGCTTTTTATGGCAGATTTTCTTGGGTAGTTGTTGTACGCTCGCCGGTACCTTAATGACTGCACACGGCTCCCTAGGTTCATTACATAACAATATTTTTACGTTAACATTTATATTTTGCTAGTTTTTTTCCTCTGAGATTTCACGACAACCTTTAGAAATGCCTTCACGACTTCTATATGTGACGTGACACTCTATTTGGCACCAGTGGCAGCTTGACACCAAATCACTAACAGGCAGCGACGTACTCAGAAATATTTCCTTCTTTAAATAAATAATTCATAATGCGTGTGCTCAGGAAAGGGAACGAGGCACATATGTATAGAGTTGGTGTATTATTCCCGTGTCATGAGTCATCGGGCAGCCTCACGTCGCCCTGCCTAGCGTATTGGCATTCCGAGCGGCAAGATCCGGGCGGCGGCGCGGGAAGAGGAGCGTGACGACCATCCGTGTGTGTCTCGACGCCTCGGCACGTGTTTCGAAGCTTTGTTTGGTAAACGTGTTGAAGGAGACGCTGAGATGATGAGGTTGATAATGACAATGACGATGATGATGATGAAAGCAACGACGAAAGCATCACCAGCAACAAAAACAATAGCAAAAACAACAATGAAAACCACGTAAACAACAACAACAACAATATAGTCTTTCGTTGCATGATCCACTTCAAAGATCATTAAAAAAAATTAAATAAAAAAAAAAATTCTGCAACAACGAGAAACCTTGCCTACATCACACTTCACACGATACAAATATGTATATACTTCAACTTTACTTATAGAATCTAGCCAACTGTAATATAACCACATCACTCGCAGAAGAAAATATACCATAACCTAAAATTTCTGAACGAACGCTCAGGTACATCGGGTAACTTTCAGCGCTTCGTTGTACCAGACATTAAAGCGAAGAGAAGCTGTCATGGGCGTGAGCGTAACTCTGGTGAAGCCCTCAACCATGCATGCTTTCCACATCCAACACAAGACACAAAGACCCTCAGGTAAAAAGGAGAGAGTCGTTTTCCAGGACAATGAATTCGTCACACACCGCCAAAGAAGCAGCGGAGCGCAATGAGTTCACTGTATGCAGGCACTGTTGCTTATCTTTACAGATGGTACTTGTTTAAAACTAAGAAAAAAAAGCCTTGCGTTGCTTGGCCTCTATCATCTTATGGATTGCCGAACTAAATTCCTTCCAACAATTACCACCATCGCCTAAAATTTAATTTTAAAAAGGGTGAATGAACTTAAGACAATCACCCACAACGGCTGGATGATCCTCCTTTGCGTGATTTAAAAGCTACACTTCCTACACATTCGTACACGACGGAGGGATTTATTAAAAATGACCCGTGAAAACATCCCGCTTAGCAGCAACTATCATTGTGGTACATGTAGTTGCTGTAACTGTTCTGTCAGCAGGTGTGAACTATGCCATTCCAGTAATTCATCTTCTATTAATAGCATTCTTCTTGTCTACATTGTCAGCAATATATTAAGCACGAAGGTAATCATGGACCAAATTCTCCACGGGCAATAATTAAGGTGCGTGGCCACAGCCTCCGTCACAGCCTACCTGCAGAAGCCGCAGCACCAGGCGGCCGCCAGCAGGGGCCAGGGTGGGGGCGCGTGAGCCCCGCGCCCCTCCTCCCAACTCCCTTCCTCCGCCCCCGCCATGAAAGGAGCTATGGGCGTGGGTTACGGGCGGCGGCTATGGACGAGTGGGAGGCAGTGTGCCCATTAGTCTGCGCGGCGCTGGGGAGCACAATAAGCCCCCGGCCGAGCACTGCGGGCGGGGCGGCGCGGCGGCGGCGGCGACACTCCGGCCTCGCGACATGATGAGTCATTCGCTTTACATTATCGTAGTGCACCTTGCGAGTTCCTCCCTCTCCGTATCGAAGTTGAGCGTTGTTCGTTTTCTTTCGTTCGTTGTCTTTCCTCTCGTGAGTCACGACGCATTTACGCAGCGCCGCGGATCCAGTTAATTCTAGAAACGAGAACACCGAGAGAAACCTGAGCTCGACATGATCACTGAAAAGCCCTGGAAATACACAAAACACAAATCTGCGGAAAAGAGCCACGTTACGCCCTGGGCCGGGCCGTCACGCGCCTTATACGACACAAACACAACACGAGCGTCGCGCCTCCTCGTCCGCGCCTTCTCCTGACACACCTTAATCAAATCACACGTCAGACTAAGTCACTAAGTTCTCACTTTTTTCTCAGTTTCGTTGCCGATTATTGACCCTTTGACGCTGAATCACTAACACGACTCGGAGTAGCAAAATGACGGTATACACGACTTCCTTTTGTACTGTTCAAGGAGAGACATGCGCTACTGGACATAGTAAATCGCTTATTCTCATGTTTCAGGCACTAAGGAACTCTACCTCGCCTTCAGCAACGATACCCGCACTCGTCACCACTCGCTTTGACGCACAGACCCCACCAGTGTCAAACGTGTCACAAAAGAACGTAATACACGATGCATCACACTCAAAAGTAGTTATTCCTTCCCATAATTTCGACTCTTTCAAGAGAAGAATATTAAGACAGCTCGGGAACTTATGGAACAGTCCTTTGACATCTCTCTTTGCTTTCCTCATAGAAACACCGTGTTTTGAGCGTCTTATTCTTTTCTTAAGCTTTTACTTTGTCTCTTAAAACCGTAAAATATCACCTTCATAGAACGCACGATCACCTTTAAGAAAAACAAAAGTCACCACATGGAACACACGACCATCATACCAAGTCCATCACCACCACTAACACCACAACACGACAACGGACAAAGCCACCACGTCTCTACAAAATCCTCGTTGGTACTGGAGGAATCCCACACTGCCACAAGAATACTGCATCCTCCTTGTCCTCTGTAGCTCTTCCTTTTCTTATTAACCGCGTAACCGACCTCTCGATTCAACGGTGCCAAAGAGCAACGTTCAGCCGCGGCACAGTGCAAAGCCTGACTGCGAAGGGAGGAGGGAGGGAGAGGCGAGAACAGAGAGAAGGAAGGTAGGGCGGGAAGGCCAAGGGGGTTAGGAAGGGAGAACCGTGTGGCGAAGACTGAAGGACTGAGGCGATGAGTGAGTGTGAGGGAGGGAGGGTGCAGGGAAATAGATAGATAGATAGAGAGAGAGAGAGAGAGAGAGAGAGAGGTGGGGGGGGGGGCTATAGAAAGATATAGAAACATCCCAACCTACACATACACATTTCCACCTACACACACACCCGCACACACACACACACACACACACATACACACACACACACAGACACACACAGGTGACTCACAGCCAACCCCATTCACACTAGGACAGTCACGGCCACACGACCAAGGAAATCAACATCACCACACACACACACACACACACACACACACACACACACACACACACACACACACACACACACACACACACACACACACACACACACACACACACACACACACTAAAGGGGGGTGGGGGGGCGAGGGGAGGTCAAGAAGGTTAACGTATCTTCAAAGGTAAGAAACACACCTTTGACTTCACTCACAGTAACGCCTTTTAGTCACTCTCTCTCTCTCTCTCTCTCTCTCTCTCTCTCTCTCTCTCTCTCTCTCTCTCTCTCTCTCTCTCTCTCTCTCTCTCTCTCTCTCTCTCTCTCTCTCTCTCTCTCTCTCTCTCTCTCTCTCTCTCTCTCTCTCTCTCTCTCTCTCTCTCTCTCTCTCTCTCTCTCTCTCTCTCTCTCTCTCTCTCTCTCTCTCTCTCTCTCTCTCTCTCTCTCTCTCTCTCTCTCTCTCTCTCTCTCTCTCTCTCTCTCTCTCTCTCTCTCTCTCTCTCTCTCTCTCTCTCTCTCTCTCTCTCTCTCTCTCTCTCTTTCTCTCTCACACACACACACACACACACACACACACACACACTTTTGCCACGATGGGCTCTGGAAAATTACTTAGTCGAGAGAGAGAGAGAGAGAGAGAGAGAGAGAGAGAGAGAGAGAGAAAGTAAATCAGTTGACCAATTAATCAATAAATAAGTCGATACAGTAAACAAATGAATATAGAAATGAATGATAAAATAAAAACAAATCTATCTATCTATTTATCTATCTATTTAAATGTTTTTGAATGTGCAGATACTTGAACAGACGAAGAAATGAAAAAAAGAAATGCAAGAAATGGAGGAAAAATAGCTAAACAAACACAAGAAGAGAAGCTTAAGTTTGTTTGGTTATGTATGGGAGACCTTGAAGATATGCAGCACTTTAAATCATCGTGCGCACACCTGCCGAACACCTGCGCTGGTAAAAATTAACCTTGTGTGTGTGTGTGTGTGTGTGTGTGTGTGTGTGTGTGTGTGTGTGTGTGTGTGTGTGTGTGTGTGTGTGTGTGTCGAGGTCAAGCCCAACACACTTGCACACTTCTCCCTGCCGGCCAGCCATTTTGGGGGGAAGGATGATGGAGGAGGGGGAGGGAGGGGGGAGGAGGGGGCAGCATTAGGGCGCTTCTCCCCCCCACTTCTATCCATGCTGAGATGCCCCCTCCCCCTCCCTCCGAGTACTAGTGCCGCTGCCCCTCTCTCTCGCAACTCTCTGGGTCAGGAGTCAAGGGTCACCTAGCCAGTCCTTTCTCCTCTTGGCTAGGCTCGTTTTGTCCGCCACGAAAGCCTCCGCACACATACATCTGCCACACAAAGCAGCGCCATGAGACAGTCTCCTTGAAGATTAATCCGTCGTAACATCACATTCAGGTTATCCTTGTTCAAACACCACAATACCACGTCCTTTTTTCTCTTGGCAAGGCTCGTTTTCTTCTGCCGTCCAAATCAGTGCAACTAAGTAATGTAAAATGAAAGTCTCCCATAGCATCACTCAGACCTCATATCAGTGCAGACAACTCAAAACTATTACGTTAAAGATACAAATTTGTGTTGGTCACGTTAGCGGCGGGCGGCGGTCAGGTCCTCGCCTCGCCGCCGCCTGACACCTGTTGACCCTGTGGCGGAGCAGGGCACGGAGCCGAGGGGAGGGAAGGCGAGACAAGGCAAGGAGTGACACTGAGCAGGACGTGGACAAATGTTTCCAAGAGTGACAATCCCAGGCGGTACAAATTGCCCCCTCGGCCCTTGGAAGACACCTAACTGTTAGAAATTATGAGCTTAACCAACAACGTCTGTGGACAAGTTTATCTCAACCATTATCTGCATTTAATCTACTTGAGTATGTATGAGGAGATTAAGTAAATAGCATAAATACTGAGACATACCCTTCACACAGATACGTAAGCCAGCGATCAATTTGAATGAATGGGATGTGAATTACAGTGGTTGCTTCAAGATCATTACCGCCCTACAATCATGAAGCTGAGCTGAGAGGCAATATCTTCCTCAGAACAATGACCTTGACAGGACAACGTAAGGGCTCACAACCCGAACTCTCGCCTGGCTGGACGATCTCCCTTTTAACACGATTTTTTGTGGGCCATTCGGGTGAGCGTACGCACCGATCATCGATGCACAACGATATAAGGAGACTAGATACAAGGACCTACACATGCAGCTCCTAAGAACCTGTTACTCGCCATCTGTCTTTCCCGTCATAAATCTACAGTAATTGGTAGTCTCTGTACTAAGTGTATATTTAGTTTTCTCTCTTCATCCTTTATTTGTTCCTTTCATTCATTAGCTTTATCCCATTCATCCACGTTTTCTCTCTCACTGCTTTATCCATTATTTGTTCCTTTCATCCATTAGATTTATACCATTCATCCACGTTTTCTCTCTCACTGCTTTATCCATTATTTGTTCCTTTCATCCATTAGATTTATACCATTCATCCACGTTTTCTCTCTCACTGCTGCTGCTGTGGCTGATGAGGGAAGTAAGCAGAGCGTGGGCGACATGCCGAAAGAGGCGCAACGTAATGAAAGCCGTATCTGAGGTCCGCTTGGAGTCACCATAATCTTACTCATACAGGCAGAGAACGACAGTAGCGTGAGCAGCACCTGTAGGACTGTTTTGCGTAGATTTTTTTCTTTTTTAATCCATTACGATTTCCGACAGAATATTTTTTTCGGAAAAGCAAAAACAAACATACACAACACGCTGCTTCTATAGACAACGGATGAAGAGTAAAAGACGTCACCAAATTTCGTTCCAGGGATGTCTCGATACACTGGACCTTTTTTGGGCTTTCATGCGAGGCGGCGAGACTCGTGACGAACTCATCTCCCTTCGACCCGCATGAACTTATCACTGATCACTTGAAATATTAACTGATCACTTGAAATATTAACCGATCACTTGAAATATTAACCGATCACTTGAAATATTAACCAATCACTTGAAATATTAACCAATCACTTGAAATATTAACCGATCACTTGAAATATTAACCAATCACTTGAAATATTAACCGATCACTTGAAATATTAACCAATCTCGTAACTGCTCCTATGACTCTTTTCACTCCCTTCTTGAATTATTGAAGACATCTGCCCATTATTTGCGGTTGCCTTTCCATTCGTACTAAATCATCGAACTTTTGTGAGTAACCTTTGACTTTTTAACCTTTAACTTTTGATCTGGGAAACTTAAGGACACTAAACCAGTCTTGAGAGAGAGTAACCACCTTACTTCCATAAACTTCTGCCCTTTGGTTTTCCCTTTCTAACTTTATTTTGTCAAGCTCTCCTGAATCTATGTTTATAATTATCGACAGTCTCCCACATCCTTCAGTTGGGGCATCGAATGGGTCACGCTCCCGTCCCTTCGCTAAAGAACACGTCTCTCATTAGTTGTGGTCATGGAGGTATTAAGGGCCTCACTGTTGCCAGATTGTCGTACTCAGACCATAGTATTTCCCGGTTTCTGACGCCTAACTATTGCCAAGAAACATCAGGAATTAACATTTTAACGATAATTTTGAGTGAATCTCCTTATTGGGGTCCACGAGTTTTGGGTCGGAAGTCGGTAAATATAAGAGGCTGAGTAAGACAATCTGGCAACTTTGCATAGCCTAGCCACTTCCATCCTATATAGCGACTCTCTCTCTACATTCCCCGCATCACTGAACGGCGTCTCTCCAAAAGATGCCCACACCTCCCCATAGAGTTGTTCAGAAACGCCTGACCTGTGACCTCACCCCGTTCACCTATCACCTGCGCAAACCCCACCGTTGCCAGATTATCGAACTCAGAGCCTCGTATTTACCGGTTTCCGAGCCATAGCTTTTGACAAGAGACACCAATAATTAACCATTTTAACGATAACTATATATGAAGGCAGTTATTGGGATCGAGGAAGCAGTTTTGGGGTCGGAAATTGGCAAATATAGGAGGCTGAGTACGACAATCTGGCAGCGTTGGTAAACCCTTAAATAGATGAGAGGTCTGTGATGTGTGTGTGATGACGACAATTATGACAATGAAGAAGATGAGAATTTCGATGATGATGATGGGGATGATGCAATGATGAGAATACGATAACAATGACAATGACGATAGTAACAGCATAATAACAATAATAACAGTCACGCCACCTAAGGGAACGTCACCTTTACAGACAGCAAGACCCGACTGTCACTCCACAATAATTAGTGATCCATAAACCACCCCAAAAAATCAAAGACAAACCCTACTCTCCTGAAAAGGAGAAAGGAAGGAAGGAAGGAAGGAAGGAAGGACGGAAAGATTGACAGACCGACTAACTATATCTTTCGTTGCAGAAGTATTCGTGGCCGAGGGAGATACAAGACATACAAAAAAAAGGTCCTCTATTTGCTGCTCCTCCCCAAACTCTGAGACACGCGTCCCACCCTGAGCAAAACATTCCTCACGACGCTATTACTCAACGGGCTCAACTCCAGACGTTCTCCTCACCTCCCGCCCCTCGTGAGTGTGTGTCCTCCACTTTCCACACTTCGCTGCGCTGTTGACATGCTCGCTGTCTTTCAACACCACTCCCTGCCGGCCGCAAACACTGTTTTCCTGCCTTTGTTTTCTGTGCATAGTTCTCCTCGTCTCCGTATGAATGTCATAATCTGTTTTCTTTTTTTTACATATTTCCATCCGTTAGTTTCTTTTCCTTATCATTCCTAGTATATATTTCACACACACACACACACACACACACACACACACACACACACACACACACTCTGTTCTTTTCTTTCTATATTAGAGAAACCATTATCACGTGTTTTACCACAAATATATCTTCCTTCCACGTTTCTAAATATATATAAAAGAGTGCTGTTACCTATTAGGAAGAGCGTAAAAGTGTAAAGCTATAGGGAGGGAGGGTACGAGGGCAGCACAGGTATACGCTACAGTAATGACAGACTCAGGTGTACTCACAGCAGGTGGTCCTGGTCCATGAGCCGCACCTTGGCGTCGCGGTCCAGCACGGAGAGGATGGCGTCCCGCTCGATCTCCGTCAGCGTGGACAGGTCCGTCGCGAGGTCCTGAGCCTTGCGGGAGGGAGAGAGTGGGGAGGCGTGAGATGAAGTCTACGGACTATATCCCTCTCTCTGCAATTTCATCTGCAGTTTCTTTTTGGACTGATCTATTTATGTTGTCGTACACGGCCACTTTTCTATTCTTAAATCTATAAGCAGTGGTGTTCCACCGGGATGTTATATTATTTAATACCTACTGTTCAGTAATTATATTTCCTTCCAAAACGAACTGTTCACTCATGTGTCAATAACTCCACTCAGCATAACACATCTTTCAAAAGACGATTTTAGCAGGAATTACGCTGCACCTCAATGTTGTAGGCAACAAAACGCCTAACATCTGACCTTGCTATTGTTTCTAAATGGGGCAAAATATCATCTATTACAAATTTAGCTTCCTCGAGGTTAGGCGTTTAGTATCGTCTCCATCGGGTCTTTTTTTCCCCTTCCAGAGGCTAACAATATATCACGACCTTGTCCATCCCTGTATGGAGCATGCATCCCATGTGTGTGGGCTTCCACCCAGAGTTCTTTTTTTACTGTCACCGGCTTTTCGCCTCACCAGCACCCCTTCTGACCCTTAAATTATGCAGCAGTGTTGCTCCCTCTTCCATATTTCATCGATGTTTTCATGCTAACAGCTCTTCTGAACTTGCTAATTGCAAGCCTTCACCACTCCCGCAGCTTTCCTACATACAGCTTTGCACACTATTATAGCTCACCCTTGCAAAGCCCATATTCCAAATGTAAGAATTAACCAATATTTTCGTTCCTTAATTTCTTTCAGTGGTAAACTCTGGAATATCTCTTCTTCGTCTGTATTCCCTCTTTCCTACGATTTGAACGTTTTCATTACGGGAGCATCAAGATAACTCTCCAACCTAATCTCCATATTTTTTTTGGGGGGGGGTAAAACTAATCTTGTCCTGCGATTGTGGGAGCAGTGTTTGTTTGTTTTACCTTTGGACTGCCTTCTGTAGTAAAAAAAATAAAAAAAATACATAACGCTCGCCACTAACACGAGGCTGAGTCACTACGGAAGACACCTGGGCTGGCTGGCTAACTGGCGGCACACACACACACACACACACACACACACACACACACACACACACATACACACACATACATTCTCTCTCTCTCTCTCTCTCTCTCTCTCTCTCTCTCTCTCTCTCTCTCTCTCTCTCTCTCTCTCTCTCTCTCTCTCTCTCTTACCTGGCCTGGCGAGGAGAGTGACGTCACCACTGGGCCGCCGTTTTGCCCCTTCGCCGCCTCCTCGCCACCCTGGCCCGGGGGGGTGAGGAGCGTCATCTCCAGCATGATATCAGGTGGGGCTTGAGCCTTGCCGGGGTCTCTCATGCTGTCTGCTACCTACTGCCCTTGCGTCGCGGCGAGCCTCCCTTCACCGCCTGCTGTGCCTGCCTCTCCGCTTCTTGCAGCTGAAGAGAGGAAAAGCACAGAGTCAGTATGTTACGTAAAAGCTACTTATAGGGAAAAAATAGTGCTACAAACGTAAGGAATTGGTAGTGTCATAGAAGAAGATTTTTTTTTTCTTATGAAGGGGAAAATCACTTCTCTTGCATGATATTAAAAACGATGATGTGAGTAAAGACAAAAATAATGATGTTGGTGGTATTTGTGATAATGGCGACGCTGATGATGATGAAGAGGAGGATATATATATATATATATATATATATATATATATATATATATATATATATATATATATATATATATATATATATATATATATATATATATATATATATATATATATATATATATATATATATATATATATATATATATATATATATATATATATATATATATATATATATATATATATATATATATATATATATATATATATATATATATATATATATATATATATATATATATATATATATATATATATATATATATATATATATATATATATATATATATATATATACCAGGAAGTGATGATCGTGCAGCGTTCATTTAGTGTTGGACTTAATCTAACATAAACCCATATAAAAAAAAAAATAATTAACACTACAACACTTACACCAGACTCAGGTAATGAAATGAGTTGGTAAGGATCACAGCAAACCCTTCCACCAGTGTACCGGAAAACCCTGACATCAATTACGTATTCAGAAATGGATCATAATTTGGTCGGTATTACAAGACACTCGCTTCTCACATCAGCTATTTATAAAGGCCAAAGAAGGGGTCAGTCGGGTTCTAATGAGTGTTTCTTGCGGTTCAGTGCACAGAGGAAGGGTCAAACTACCACTAGGGTCATAAAACTACTCCTGGAAATGCCCACAACTCTTACGAAAGCCTTGTCAAATATGTGTTCTTGGGCGGCGAAATGTCTTATAATACGACCCTTTCAATTTTAATGCGTATGTCGAGAGGAAGTTGACGATATTTCCTTTTATTTATTTATTTATTTATTTTTTTTTTTTTTTTTTGTGTGTGTGTGTGTTGCTGAGACGGAGAGTGATGGATGGATGTGTGTGTATGGCGCGGTGCCAGTATATGAGGGACACACCCACACTAGGTCACGCTTAGGCCTACGAAATATCAGTCAATAAAAGTAACCTGTCAGTTTATTTTACATACATATATAAGTGACATTTCATATTTTTCTCTAATTTTTTTTTTCCCCTTGAGTTGCTCGCTGTGCCGTTAAAAAAAATATATAAGCCTACTTCAGTTTTCCAATTCATTACGATTACATCAACTGGCGCACAACCATTCCTTGTTTTTATATTTATATCAGTTGTTTCCATCATGTTACTCTTCCGTTCCAACTTATGTTCCCTCTCTTACTTGTATATGCAAATCCTTTTATTTTTTTTCCTTAATACGCCTTTAATTTTCCCCTGTTTTATCATTCATTTGCATTTTCCTTGTCAACTACAGTGATTCGCAGCACTGATCTTTTCGTTCCTCTTTGGGCAGTTCTCGGATCTTTTTTTTTTTTTTCAGTAACTGGGTCAGGGTCAGTGTGTAATGAGAGGAAGAGCGCATTGGAGAAAATCCTTTATCCTCAAAAGCACAACGGCAAATAACTTTTCTGTGTTGCCTGTATGTGTGTATGACAAGAAGATATTGACTGGGGAGGGGGAGGCGTGAAGTGAGGGAGAGCGTGGTGGGAGCCTCGCCATTGCCTACATTACAGGTCATGACTAGGCCTACAGGAAGCATCACCCCACCAAAACTTTGTGTGAGTTTACTTGCATGAAGAACTGACCATTTTACACACAAAAATACACAAAGATATTTATCATATATTATAAACTAATCTCTCTCTCTCTCTCTCTCTCTCTCTCTCTCTCTCTCTCTCTCTCTCTCTCTCTCTCTCTCTCTCTCTCTCTCTCTCTCTCTCTCTCTCTCTCTCTCTCTCTCTCTCTCTCTCCCAGCAGGCGTGTGTTGTTAACTTTTCCTTTTTGATAACTTTTATTCCCCTTCGCGGTTGGTAAACATGGCGTCACTGGTGCCCTAGATATTTCGGTATAAACGCAAGCATATGACTCATCGATGTTTTCCTTCTTTTCCGAGCATTCTCGCGAGCCTTGTAGCCTAAATCGGGCAAACCATTTTTTCCAGCTTTTTATTACATCTGCATATGGCGTCACTGCCTGCTGCTTTGGGTGTTCAGTGTAAACCGAAGCGTGTGACTCATCATTGGGGCCCTTCCTCGCCTGAGCATTATCGCAACCCTGGTGACCTTAACGTAATGGGTGGGGGGCGTGTTAAACTCCCTTCCCTGACGCAGCTGCAGCACGGGACAGCGCGGTTCACGAGGCAAGTCAATCAGTCCTGAGAGTGTGGAGGCGTTATCAGACAACTAGATTGTCCCTGATTAGAGCTGATAAAATTTTATGTTTGCTCTCTCTCTCTCTCTCTCTCTCTCTCTCTCTCTCTCTCTCTCTCTCTCTCTCTCTCTCTCTCTCTCTCTCTCTCTTGTAAACCCTGTGATTGCCCGGTGTTTACCCTTTGATGGCTCGGGCGTGGCCGTGAAATTCGACGATCAGTATCCATATTCTTCAACGTTTCGGGCTCCCATTACTACCTCTCAAGGCCACAGAGAAGCTTAATCGGGTTTTTATGGATCTTATTCCCGTTAAAGATGCAGAAGCCGTGTAAAACTATCACTAGCATCACAAAAAAACGTCCATGGAAATCCCAACAACTCCTACGAGAGGATTTTCAAACTGGCGTACAGAGGCGCCGATAGGTTTGAGAATACGGGTCGAGTTTCCTATGCATGTTCCAAAATGAATACGGGTCACATTAACTTCTATATAAGCGAGAACGCTGATGGGTGCGAGAGATAAATGTCGATATTCTCAGATGCTTTCTTCTCTCACATCAACCATTTCCAAAGGCAGAAAAGGAGATTAATTGGGTTCTCATGAGTGTTTTTTCAGGTTCATGGTACAGAAGAAGGGTCAGACTACCACCAGGGCCATATAACTAACCCTGGAAATACCCCAAACTCCTACGAAAACCTTGTCCAATGCATGTACTTGGGCAGCGAAATGTTTAAGAATACGGGCTAAAGCTTTGACCCACGGGAAAGGAATCACTGCAAGCCTCCCATTGTCCTGCTACCCAAGAATAAAGGCTGCTGTCTTCTGCTTGTAATTGTCACCTGCTGGCTAATAGTCTGCCGGGTGTGAAAGCAGAAAGGTCACATCCGGCAACGTAATATTATTCTTACTTCCTGACGTTTGGAAGTATTATAAAGGCTTTGTAATATATTCATAAATTTTAATGTTTTTGATCCTTAATGTTCAAATTCTTTCCCCCTTGCGATCGTCTGTAAACTTGATCATGCATTCTCTCCTCTCAAACTCCCCAGAAATACAAGTTTTCCATCTAAACTTGCTCTGCAGGGGAAGATATCTTTTGTTGTTTAGTTCGGTAATATTCCTTTGATTACAGTAGTCACATCCATCCATTAACCCTTTTTTTCTAAGGATGGCGACCTCGCAATAAACCTGATTCTAGCTCCTTGGAAACACTATTATTTATGTATTCCTATTTGGGAGCAGTATGTAATGACACGGAATTTTTTTTTTCTTTGCTTCAAGCAATCTAAATATGCACCTTCGATAATGAAGTAATGACCAAGTATTTTTTCACATCAGAAGGGAAACGAATAAGAAAACATTAAGTTACGAAAGTGGAAAAAAAGGTATTTTGAGTTGTCGTTTTTCCTGGCGGCATATTGAAACGAGGGCCAGTCAAGGTCACGCCCCCCCTCCCCCTACACACGCCTTACCTTCATTCATACTTTCGATAACACGTACTGAGCAGAATAATTAAATCATCGCTATACCGGATGGAAGCGACATCAGCAACTGGAAAAAAAAAATTATGGCTCTACGGCACATGAGATGGCACGCTGAGTTGAATTTCATACTCACAATAAGGAATCGCACAGCTTATCCTTCGCTTTTTAACATAAATGAAAAAAAAAGTCTTAAGAATGTAATGATCCTTTCCACACTTCTTTTTCTTTGATATTTTCTAACACTAATAACTTTGACTCACTTTCCCGAAGACGAACAATTTATCCCTCGTACTCACTATAAATACAAGAAGAAAAGGTCTTATGAACGTGATCTTTTTCCGCCCTTCTTGTTTCTTGTTTTTTTCCAACAATATAGATATGCAACCGTGTACAGTTTACAAGAATCGATTACTTTCTTGTTTTTTTTCAATAGGAGGGAAAATATATCTTACTTCGGAACACTCGATAATATAAACGTATGGATTTTCAAGACGGATAAGAATGCAACCAAACTTCCCTAGAAATCAAACTCACAGACCAAATCCAAAAATCTCGTGCCACTACACAGACTACAAAGATGAACTACTCTCGTGGGTTTCAGCTCGAGCGCCTTCCCCTGCACACGGTGAGGCGGCCTTCTCTCTAAGTGCCAGCAGGTGTACGCGACAAGACACCTGTGTATACGTGTGCCTCAAGGTCAAGATTTTACCTCAGCGCAAAATCCAACCACCATGGCTATACAAGCACATTCAACTATTTTTCCATCACCTAAGTAGATTTTTTTACAGCAAAATAAGCAATTAAAGGGAAAAAACAAAAATAAAAAAAAGTCCGCTAAACACTGCTCCTATAAAAGATAACAGAATAGAGTGGCCAGAAGAGAGGTCAGTTTTGGATAGGGAGAGATGACTTTTAAAGAGTGTATATGTGTAGTGCAAATTTCATGTAAAACAGAAAGCACACAAACTCTGATTCGTAAAAGAGGGTGTGTGCTTATATCTACTCACTGATAAAGTTTATTTGATAAATTACCAAATGAGTAGGTGCTAAGTCGTCTTATCAGATACGCATTTCAGAGAGAGAGAGAGAGAGAGAGAGAGAGAGAGAGAGAGTCGACGGTTTAGAATTAAGCGACACCAGCGCCATCTACTAAACCTCGTACTTATAGGTAAATGCTGTCGCTTACGCGTATACCTAATGCCTAGAACCCTGTGTGTGTGTGTGTGTGTGTGTGTGTGTGTGTTCTCGAATATACCCTCATAAAAGAGATTATCATAGTTTGCAAAATAAACTAATATTGGAAAGAGGACTGCCATTCCGGCCGCAACTCCATGCAAGCACTATGAATAACTGCTCTGCTACCTATAAACATTAAAAAAAATACTGATAATCTAATTCCCTCTTTGTAAATACAGAAGGAGGTAGCCTACATTAGGGAGTCCTCATAACACAATCATGTTTAAACATACACACACACACTTGACTTCATGGGATTATCTAGGCGCTGGAAAAGAGAATGATATATGTATGTTTTTAATAAGGCTCCAAAGTTACTAAACTCGGCACTCCTCCCAAGCCACTCCCTCTCCATATGTGCACACTTACGTTAGTCAAGAGCGGGAGCAGCACGGACACTTCTCTGTCAAATATCTACCAGCCTTGCCCCTTATCCAGTTTTAGGTATGCTTTTTTATTACCCTCTTCTCGTCCTTTATTTTCTGTATCTTGACGTTTATAAACTTGTAATGCTTCACTGGAGATCGAATTCACAAACCACATGCAGTCACTCCAAAAGAATATAGATATGCAACCGTGTACAGTTTACAGGAATCGATTACTTTCTTGGTTTTTCAATAGGAAGGAAAATATATCTTACTTCGGAACACTCGATAATATAAACGTATGGATTTTCAAGACGGATAAGAATGCAACCAAATTTCAGAGCACATTCGGTCACGAAGTTACCCAAAACCCGGCCACAATTACCACCATGAATACATAATTTTCTATATTCCACTTCACTTCATATCAGTAAGCTTTCCACCACGCACCACGCCCAGGCACTCCTTTCTATTAACTCTTTTCATCACTCCCGGCATTTGAAGTTGCACATGAAACACTCTACCCTGCTTTTCTCTTATTTTTCTTCAGTAGGTTAGGCGCACAGTGACCCGACCGACACCCCGGCACAGCACACGCATGACATAACAATATGCCGACAGCCACCACCACCGACACACTCACGACTGCCAACTACCACAGCAGCCAGCGAGCCAATGACGTTGAGTCCCTACGCATCCACATCACCACCACTCCCCCACCTCAACTCCTCTTCTTCCTCTCGACCCCCCTTCCCCCTCATCCCACCCACCCACCCAAGCTTCCACCCGCACTGTCGGAATTTCGTGTTGTGTTTTTATTTTTAGAAGTAACTGAATGTCGGCTATTATATTATTGTTGATATTGTTGTTATTGTTGTTGTCTGTGTTGATATTGTTGCATTAGAATGATGCTCTCTCTCTCTCTCTCTCTCTCTCTCTCTCTCTCTCTCTCTCTCTCTCTCTCTCTCCACACACAGTAGAACTTCCTGACAATTACCCCCCTTCCTTTCATCACAAAATAACAATACGTAGGTTTATATTCTACACAAAACATTACCGGACACTACAGTTACTCATACTTCAAACACTTCACTGACCTGACGCCTTGGATAGCCTATACATTAAGGCAGCGATTAAACGGGAGGTCTTTCAACATGACGCCACGACACGGGGGAGTAAGAAAGATAGCCTATTAGTAGTTCATTTTGGTATTGTTATTATTATTATTATTATTATTATTATTATTATTATTATTATTATTATTATTATTATTATTATTATTATTATTATCATTATTATTATTATTATTATTATTATTATTATCATACTAATCATCACCACCACTACCCATCATAATCATCATCATCATCATTATTCTCTTTCCTATCCTATTGTTGTTGTTGCAGGTTTGGGTTTCGGGTGTGTACATTTTGACATAAAATTTCGAAGCGTGAAATTAACACCAATTTGCAGCAATCCATACTTTCTCCCTCCCCCACCCCATCCCCAAATCTCTCTCTCTCTCTCTCTCTCTCTCTCTCTCTCTCTCTCTCTCTCATAACACACACACACACACACACACACACACACACACACACACACACAACGACAAAATCCACTCTTCTTCGGTCTCCTGATCCGGATAAGGAGATAAATGCGACAGTCACAGTGAGGCTTAGTTCCTTATCAAGGGTGACGGATAGGGATGACTGACAGCCTGTACTATGACCAAACTACGGGAGTCACGAATCAAACAAAGGCTCCTCGACATCAATCCCATGTATACCAGGTGAGGTAATTAATTTTAGGGGGTCACCTTGGTATATAAATTCAACGAGAGCAGGAGAGGGAGGAGGTGGAGGAGGAGGAGGAGGAGGAGGAAGTAATAATAATGATAATCACCACCATTACTCTTACAAAAATTAATACCAACAACAAAAAATTGACGCAGATTAAAAAAAAATCAAGACCCCTCCCTTGTGTCATTGCAATAAATACTTCAAAGATAGGAAAAAAGTTACCAGCATACCAGAACCCACCCACCCCCCTTCCCTCCGTTATCAAGATCACGTCCACAGCCCCCGGCGACCCCCGACACACGGCAGAAAGGATGTCACAGGTGTGCTGAGAGGCGCCGGGGAGGTGGATGCTGAGAGAGAGAGAGAGAGAGAGAGAGAGAGAGAATTTATATATGTTCAGACCGAACAAACCCAATGGCACTGACAATAGGTGGTCTGCCCTTACACCTATAAACGAAAGTACATCAAACGGTCACCAAGACCATTTCTGCCTCAGCGAATACGAAGACGGAAAAGATGGTCCAGTTGGAGCTTTCAATATATTATAACATTGGCGAAGATAAATTGATGGAGTGTGAACTGATTTGTTTGCACATACGATTGGCGACTCGTTATCGAACCAAAACAATATGGATTCATTCACATTCGTAAAGCCATGGACTTTTTTTTAAAAACATTCGATCAATTTCCTTAGGAGACGGTTACTTAAAGCCTTTTTTGTTGTAGGATTTGTTGCGTAAGCAGATCCCCTTCTCGGCCTCCGTTGAACAGTTAGGGAGACCAAAGACGTAGCGCGCATACTCTAAATGAGGCCTGAATAACATATTGTATGGCGTCGGTGTTATTTATTATTGAATTCAAAGTTTGTTAGTGAAGATCAACATTGTTTGCTTTATTTGCTGCTTTCAAGCATCAATTGGGAAAGTTTAAAATTTAACGCGATTTAAATACCAAGATCCTTAACTCCAATTTAACCCATGTTAAAAGGGTATCGTTCATTTATCATGCCACGCTGATATGCTTCACAAATGTGAAAGGCCAGTTACTAATCTTATTGTCGTCAGCAAAATGAATAATAAGAGCGCAACAGTTCGTATTTTTGCTCCCTCACTGTACAAACGCCCCTGAACACCTCGTTTCATAGCCCAAACAGACTTGCTAAGACTGATGTGAGGATCCCACAAAATATATTGACTACCAATAAGATTTCAGTCTTTAGTACCAGTAAGATATAGTTCGTTGACCTTTAAAGTTTCAAATAGCATTCAATAAAATTTAAGAATTTGCTTTTGAGTTACTGGACATTACTCAAGACGATTTGTTACCTAAGTATTTCGGCTTCCCGAAGAATAAGCGGTTACCCCGCCGTGGAGCGGAAGGGAGTTATGCCGCGCCGTACACCCGTCTCATCATATCATTAACTCGCCGCCAGAAGGAAGCCATATTATACTTACTGACCTTGACTACCATCTCCCCTCCAAATAAAAAGTTGTCATGAAAGTGATACGAGATAAAATCATTACATAAAATTGATAAAACTTGTGGTAATCAGCGCTGCTTTGCTGTTCTGAAGAGAATGAATACTTTATGAAATGTTAATTATGAGAGTGCCTCGGAATGTGTCACTTCTGACAAACGACTGGAATTGATAGACATGTGTCCCTCACCAGCCGTGGGGAACACAATTCACCATTTAACCTGGCCACGTGGTGAGCACGTTCCACATCTAGGTCAGATCAACAACAAGTGTCCCGCCCAGCTCGACAAAGGCAGAATGCGTTAGAAACAAATGACACCGTAGCACCCAGCCAGACCCTCCCTATACTCTACACGACTGGCGGGTGATGCCTCACGCGGCACACTTGCGCAGGTTACAGATGAACACCTGCGGTCTACAGGGACCTTCACCTATATCTGAAAGTCTGAAACACTTGCGACCAGCGTAGGAATGAGGCCACGAGAGTTCAGTGCTATTTCCTTGAATTATTTGTTATTAAAGCCCCAATACTTACTCCTTCATAGTCTTTTCGTTATTATCTTCACCAAGTGACCTAGTTAGACGCAGTGAAATGGAACGAAATTAAAATAGATTCCATCAGCTACTAAAATAGTCTGCCCCTGAAACGCGAAAACACCCACACGGCCTCGCACATTTGCTATAGCCGTAATCATATCTTAATACCCTCATTTAATCAGGTAAGCTTTTTGTAAACGTCCAAACCTGCAGTAAACAGTTAAGTGATATGGTATCATCCTGTTTAACAACTTTTAATTGAGCCTTTTCCGGTAAATGTATGAAGATTAAGAGCCATTGTTCCATCCTCGCGTATTTTCAAGAATTCTGCAAAACAACAAAACACTTCCTGCACGCCCTGTTACTGATTTGCATTCAACTCGCTGCGGTTGCTGTCAATGTTATTAAAGGCTGTGACAGGATGCTCATATATTAAGTCACCGCTCTTAAACCAAGGCATTTTTAGATTTTTTTGCTCGTAAATAAAAACACTCGTAAACCGAGGTATATACATATACATATATATATATATATATATATATATATATATATATATATATATATATATATATATATATATATATATATATATATATATATATATATATATATATATATATATATATATATATATATATATATATATATATATATATATATATATATATATATATATATATATATATATATATATATTTCAGTCACTGCCGAGTGGCTTAAAACTACCCACATGCTCTCCTGAAGACCACCCATCAACCCGGACTCTAGAGGAAGCCGTCCAAGCGAATCAAGAACGAGTTCCGGGGGCAGCATGAGCCAATGCAAGATGGCGCCACTATAAACACTCGCCTGCGCCAGAACAGGCTGGGCCGACCCACAGGCCCCACCTGGAACAAGCCGTGGGCCGACCCACAGGCCCCACCACGAAGATGCCTACCCGCGCAACAGGCAGCGACGTAAAAAAAATATATATATATATATATATATATATATATATATATATATATATATATATATATATATATATATATATATATATATATATATATATATATATATATATATATATATATATATATATATATATATATATATATATATATATATATATATATATATATATATATATATATATATATATATATATATATATATATATATATATATATATATATATATATATATATATATATATATATATATATATATATATATATATATATATATATATATATATATATATATATATATATATATATATATATATATATATATATATATATATATATATATATATATACATATATATATATATATATATATATATATATATATATATATATATATATATATATATATATATATATATATATATATATATCTCTATATATATATATATTCCTACTATCTCTATCCTAATTTCAACCCAAAGCTGGATGTTGCGCCTACGTGCACACATCACTGCTCGTGCCCACGACCTTGACTCTTCTGAATTTTCCACCATCTGGCCAAGACTTCATTGTCATTCTATTACTAAATACATCTGTGCTGTTTATCTCTCACCTAACTCTACTAACTTTGTAAAATTCTTTGACTACTTGAACTCTAAGAGGAGCACATCTTGACCCACTCTCCCTTCGCTGAAATCTCCATCTTGGGAGATTTCAATGTTCACCACCAGCTTTGAATTTCATCCTCTTTCAGCCTGGTTAACAAGCTTATAACTTTGCTCTCCTCAACGACCTATAGAGCAGTTGGTTCAGCACCCTACACGTATTCCCGACCGTCTTGGATGTTGGAGACCGGCCCAACATACTTGACCTCTTCCTTACCTCTAACCCTTCTGCTTACTCTGTCAAACTGTTCTCTCCGTTGGGCTCCTTCGATCACAACCTTATTTCTGTATCATGTCCTATTGGTCCTGTACATCCTTTGGACCCACCGAAGAGGCGATGTTTCTGGCATTTTGCTTCAGCTCGGTGGGACGACCTGAGGATGTGGTGTGTCTACCAGTACCGTGGATAAAACAGAACTTGCCAGTGTTGTAGCCCTCGGCACGACTTTTTGTAGCGGTCGACAGCGGCTACAGTGGGAACTGGCGCTCCGTCTTTCTCCTCAATTTTTGTTTTAATCTTCAGCACGAAATCGTGCAACTTGTCAGTGGGGCCGTAGGCTAGGGATAAAAAACTTTTTCGAAACTGACCCTTGATGACAGCCATGTGCATGAAAAATTCCAGAAATTTGAGTACTTTAGCTAGAGACATATTCTCTCCCTCTGTCCAGCCACCAGCTTTCAAATATGAGCCCAGATCAGTAGACAACCGACAGGCGTCCACTTGTCCAGCAAAAAGCCCTTTACTCTCCACAGCTGAAATCAAATTGGTCACAGCTATATTAACACCTTTGACGAGGCTGTGCCTAACATCTTCCCCAAAAGACTCAAGAAAATGTGACCGAAACTGGGCATAATCTTTGGTTTGTTGCGGTTCCATGAACGCACTGGTGTACATAAGAGCTGATGCTTCTGTTCCCGGCTTTAATCTGGACCTAATGAAGGAGATTTTATCTCCCGGTTCTGACACAAATGAGTTGTTCATAACATCCTCGCATTGTAGGATGAAGTCTCTCGCACTGTAATCCGGTTCATTGCCTGCGAAAGCTCTGACTGATGCCGTAGTCGGCAGAAGTTTAATAGTGTTAGTAGCCATTGTGGATTCTTGGTTAGTTAAGGTATTACCTTTGTTATCATGCGGGCGGGAAGGAGGAGGAGGAGGAGGAAAGACACTCTGTCGTGAGCTGAACCGCTCTTTAGGACACGGGAATTGTCATCCTCGGCGGTCGCTTCCGAATCCTGCACCAACTTCTGGAATCCCTTGGTCAAAGTTTCTAACTCCGGATCAGATTGACCTGAAATGTCATCAACATGTGGTGTATAAGTGTTGTGTCACCTACATGCATGTGGATACCATGAAAATGTGAAGACGGTGCCCGTGGCACTCCTTTGACCTCGGCTGGCTTGCCCTCATCCTAGACTGGCTGTCCCCGCGTCCTTGGTTGGCTTGCACTCGTCCTTGGAGCGGCAAGAGACGGCCGGCAGTGCCCGGCAGCGGGGAGGAATGGGCGGGAGGCGTCGGCGCCTGGCAGCGTTGAGGATTTACATAGATAGATTTACATAGAAAATCAGACCACACAGACCCCATGGTCCAGACTAGGTGGTCTGTCCTTAAACCTAAATGATTTTACATTAATCAGATGGCTCCAAAACGTTGCTTTTCTACTCTAGTTAATATTAAGTTCAAGGAAGTGACGGTCGAGCTTGTTTTTAAAGGAGTCAATCGTGTTACACTGGACCACTGATGGTGGGAGCTAATTCCATTCTCGCACTACAACGTTGGTGAAGAAAAATTTGGTGCAGTCTGAATTTACTTGTCTACATTTGAGTTTTGTGCCATTGTTCCTCGTTCGCAAAGTGTCATCGATCATAAACAGTTTTGTTCTGTCCACATTCGTGAAACCATTAAGTATTTTAAAACATTCGATCAGTTTTCCTCGGAGGCGACGTTTCTCAAGAGAGAACATGTTAAGGGTGGAAAGCCTTTCTTCGTAGGATTTGTTGCGCAAGGAAGGGATTATTTTTGTTGCTCGACGCTGAACACCTAGTTTAGCAACGTCCTTTGCATGGTGGGGAGATCAAAACTGTACCGCATATTCCAAGTGGGGTCTGACTAAACTATTGTAGAGCGGAAGTATTACATCTTTATTCTTGAATAAAAAGTTTTTTAATGAAGCCCAACATTCTGTTCGCTTTATTTGCTGCATTGATGCATTGATGTGAGAATTTGAGGTTAGACGCGATTTTAATCCCCAGGTCCTTAACGCATTGAACGCTTGTGAGTTTAACACCGCGTATTTCGTAATCGAACTTCTTATTTTTTTTATCCAACTTGAAGGACCTGGCACTTGTCTACGTTAAAGGGCATCTTCCATTTATCCGACCAAACTGAAATTTTGTGCAAATCCTCTTGGAGGCTTTGCCTGTCTTCGTCAGTGAGAACCGAGTTACCAATCTTTGTGTCGTCTGCAAATTTACTAATGCGATTATTGAGTCCAACATCCACGTCGTTGATGTAAATAATGAAGAGCACTGGGCCAAGAACCGAGCCCTGAGGGACGCCACTAGTGACTGGCGCCCACTCTGAGTTAAATCCGTCAATCACAATTCTTTGTCGTCTGTTGCTCAACCAATTCGTGATCCATTGGTTTACTTGACCGCTAATGCCTATTTGCTTTAATTTATAAAGTAATTTATGATGTGGGACTTTATCAAACGCTTTCTGGAAATCAAGATAGACTACGTCCACTGATTTGGGTACGTCATAAATTGAGAAGAGATCGTTATAAAAGGTCAGTAGGTTTGACAGGCAGGATCTTTTGTTACGGAAGCCATGTTGTGAATCTCCAATTAATGAGTGGCTTTCGAGGTAACTCACAATTTTGTCTCTAATTATGCTCTCAAGTAGCTTACCTACAATTGAAGTTAGACTAATGGGTCGGTAGTTACCTGGTATTTTTTTGTCTCCTTTCTTAAAAATCGGTGTCACGTTAGCCTTTTTTCCAATCCGAAGGGACGATGCCTTGTCGCAAGGACATATTGAATACGGTAGTCAGGGAGGAGAGTATTTCGCTCTTTGTTTCTTTAAGCAGTATAGGATATACTTTGTCGGGTCCGGGACTTTTATTTGTTTTAAGTGAATGGAGAGCTTTAAGGACTTCATCGGTTGTTATTTCAAAATTAGGCAATGCATGCTCGAGATTTACAATAGTACTGGTGTTGGTGGTAGCGACAGGAAGACTGTTAGTATTAAACACCGAGGAAAAGTAATTGTTTAAGAGGTTTGCAATGTGTTGGGCGGGGGAGCGACCACGCTCCTCCAAGATCGCCGCCAAAAGTCCGCCCTGGTCTGGCGAAGGGATGCGCCTACCCACGACAGGCGGCGTCGTAGGCAGACAAGTGGGCGTCTCGGAATTGGTACGAGACCCCCGACAGCGGAGCGGTGAGGTGGGGCGCGGGGTGGGGCGGCGGAGTGTGCTGACTCGACCCACCGGGGCAGGGGGAGGGTGCGGCCTGTGTCAGCGTTCTTGCACTCACTCCTCTGTCTGCCCCTTGACGACACTTGTGACTGTTAACACGTTAGAAAGATGACACCGATTGAACACTTCGGATGGTCTGGAAACCGCTGTTCACCACTTTTGTTAGTTGTTCTTAAGTGTTTATGTTTAAGGCGCGAACTGTTATCTCACGTCAGGTCCGGTGTACCACTGCCTGCGTTCTCCAGTTGATTGAAGTGGTTGAGACAACACAATTGCCTTTGCTTAAGTGAGGTGTATTATGTGTTGGCCGAGCAGAGCCGTTAAGTTCACTTTGAGTTCACTTAATTTACTCTCTCTCTCTCTCTCTCTCTGGTTGACTTAAACAGTTATATTTGCTTATAACTATATTAACAGTCTTACAGAAAAGTTACAGGATTTTGTGGACGAGTCGTAAGTCGTACGCACACCCCGAGAAGTCCACTGCTCTCGCCCGCCGCCCGCTGATATCTGCCGGCTTCTCCCGGAGCAGGAGCGGGCCAGGGCACCAGGCTTGCTGAATCAACACCGTTCCCACGGCAAGGAGCACCTCCTAAGCACAACGTAGCGTCTACGTGTAACGTCCTGGCGCCGCTGTGCCATGGCGTTACGACATACATTCACACATTCACATGTATATTATAATATACACATTACATCCCCCCTCCCACAGCCCCGCTGCACTCAACTTTCTACTCTACCTCATCCCTATACTGTCCAAACCCCTTATGCTAGAGTTAACCAGCATCTTCACTCTTTCATCCCTTACACTGGTGAACGCTGGAACAGCCTTCCTTCGTCTGTATTTCCTCCTGCCTATTACTTGACCTCTTTCAAGAAGAGTGTATCAAGACATCTCTCCACCCGAAATTGACCTCTCTTTTGGCCATTCTTTGCTTTTGTCTATTGTGGCAGCAGCGAGAAGGGGGCTTTTTTTCTATGCTCTTTTTGTTGCCCTTGAGCTGTCTCCTTTTTTTTAAAAAAAAAAAAAAAAAAAAAAAAAAAAAATCATATATATATACTATATATATATATATATATATATATATATATATATATATATATATATATATATATATATATATATATATATATATATATATATATATATATATATATATATAATATATATATATATATATATATATATATATATATATATACACACACACACACACACACATACACATATATATGTATTTATATATAATACAATACCGCAGCATAACACAATGATTTGCAGGGTTGTATGGGCCTAAGTCAAGGAGGTATGCATGCACACAAAATTATGGAACTGAAAGAATAATTATGTTCTACTCACTTAGCAACTTTGGTATCCTTTTATTCACTGAATACTCCTAATTGTACCTATTTAACAAGACTCATTCAAATGTCTGAACACATTCCTTTCTGGAAATCGAGTGGAAGGGGTCGAAGCCTCCTGAGTGCATTTCAACCAAGATGAAAACCTATACTTCAATAATTATACAAATCATACAGCTAATCATCGGTTATCTTTTTTCATTCTGACACTTTTCATTTTTTTCCAGGCTAATATCCATACTAGACAGAAGTCAACCACAGTGCCTTCTCCTTGTCCTGACCTCAGTTGCTTATCAGTAGACCTGTCACTAGTCAAGTGCAGACATGTTCAGCTACTCTGTAGTTAGCTTATTCCACTAACTGCTAGCTATGGTTAAGACTAAGAGTGACCTGTATTTGGAGCTCCACCACCTAGAAGACCAAGCTCAGGTATTACAGACAGAGGTCACCTTGTTGACAAGGGAACAAGAGGCTCCTTGCACCATGCTGCCTTCAGAGGTTCTCAAAGTCTTGGAAAGGGGTGAGAACAAGAAGCTGCAGAGCTGTTCCCAAGTTTGCTGTTTTTGCAATGTTTTGAGTTTTTAGGATGAGTGTAGAAAAAAATGAGAAGTGTAGACACAGGGATCCTGCCTAAAGGCAGAGCCTGTGTTGTTGGCTATAGTCAGGTAAGGTACTTGAACCACTTTTTTTTTTTTTTTTTTTTTTTTGTGTGTGTGTGTGTGTGTGTGGCAAGGAACTGGGCAAGGGTTTATTTCCCTGTGGCAGGAGTGTAGAAGGTAGGTTTGCAGATTAGAGGAATCATGCCCACCACTGCTTCCTTGGTACATTTTCTGTTGGTGTCAAGGCTTTATCATTGCACTGAATATCCTTAACCTCTAGAATCATTTGTAGTGATAGTGGTGAAATTAGTGCCAGCATTTTTGGGGGTCATTGTTGTTTCTTTTACCCACTGTCACACATTCATTTATGAAGCATTTTACGTACTTCAAATTTTATCATGCTTACCTTCCCTACACAAATATGAAATTTCTCACAGCAGGGTATTTACAATTTAATAAATAAATTTAATTTGTATGCAAAAGAAAATAGACAGAGATAAAAAGAAGACACAGTAAACTTATAAATGTTCGTTTCTTTGGTGTTACTTGATGCTCTTATTCTAAGAACAGTCACTACACTAAAATTTAGCTTCCTTCCAGAGATAAAAGTATGAAAAATTTGTTTTGTTTAAGTGGTGATCTGTTGCAATGATCAGTATTGGAATGTATTTTAAGCATATTTGCCTGTGATAATAATCATACAAAGAAAAGTTAATATAAAAATTAGCATTAAATGGAGCAAAATAGTTGTAGGCCAGGATACATAAATACATCTGTTCTAAGTATTTCTTGCTATAAGAGAAAAAGAACATGAGAAAATTATTCAACACAGTTTAATATGATTTCTTTAATCATGACTTAAAATATTTCTATATACAGACTGAAATGTTTGCACTATAAACTTAATTTACCCTTATGATGCTCCTTCAGCTCCTCTTCCATCTGTGCCATCTTTGCTGCTACAGTATAGAGATTATGGAACTCCCAATGTGTCCAGGCCACTCCTGCAATGATCTAAAAGCAGAATTTACCTCAATATGCGTCATATGTGGTATAATCATTATTTTTCACTGAATATTTTCAGAGGCTTTCAAACTATTTAGAAGAGTGAGTAACACTGAGACTTACATTTATTCCTGCTAGGATGTACAGCTTTGATAGAAAAGGTCTGGTTATCTTGGCAATCTCCTTCACCACACTTAAAGGTTTCCTGGCATCAGGCACAGGGTAGGTATATAATCTTGCAGCAAACTGTGACAGGCATTAAAAATTATTAGCAACAAAACAAGTGAAGCATTACCTATATTATATGTTTCCATAAAAGTTTCTAAACTTGAAGTCTTTGCATCCTCAAAACAAATATCAGTAGAACAACCAATGTGGGAAAGTTTTAGCAAAAGGTAATCAACACTATTTTTCTTATTACATATATAAGCTATTTCTATCTGCAGAACAACCAATGTGGGAAAATTTTAGCAAAAGGTAATCAACACTATTTTTCTTATTACATACATAAACTACTTGATGTTACTACGTCTGCTCAAACTTATTCCATGTGGAATTACTTCATTAATGTTTTCATGGAATATAATCCTTTTCTTAATTAGCAATTTTTATGTGCTCTGTCTTCCAAGAACAAGGATCTTAACAATGAGGACTCAACATGAAAGCCTTATCTATTGATACCACAGCACTTTTTCCTAGAAAATTAAGGCAAAAATTGATGTATATCCATATTCCATATCATATTCTCTGCAATGAGAAAGGGCCTAAAGACTGCCAGAGGATCAACCTAAACTGACCTCCCCTGACTCAGAACTCAAATCTGAGACATTGTAGTTATGAGGTGAAAAATTAACCACAAAACTAGCAGTAATCACTGTCATCCTATTATCACATGACCACAACATACTAATACAGGCTTACTCACCTGGAAACCAGCCAGTGGGGCCAGCATCATTGGGTACACAATACCAGAAAAAAATTGCACCAACCCTCCCCTCATCTCTATGCACACAGGACACTTAAAGGTTTGTAGTAGCATTGGGCGCTGTACAAACTGAAAGACAAATTATAATTTCTGGTGTATTAAAAATTTATAGTACAATACTTATGCAGATTAATATGTATTTCAATCAGTTAAAAGGTTGGGGAAAATAATTAGCATTCTCACCATAAAACTTCTGAAACTAAAAATATGCAGCTCTCAACCTTCTGAACTTTGAAAAATTCCAAAAGATAGCTGTTGGAGTTCCTTATACCAGAGTTATGAGAACCAACACCTACTTCAGAGCCAGCTTTCTCAGTGCTACTAGTATATATAACATTAAAGTTGCAAAACACAATAAGAGCATCCCGAGGTGGGTACCAGTTTGGCTTCTGCACCACCATGTCCACTCCCAAAAGAATTAAGAGGGGCTAGAGAAAACTCCCACTGACAAGATGCAGGGGTCTTGAAGGCTTTGTCCAACATCCATCATAGGCAGCAGGCTCCCCCATTGCAAATGAATTGAAGGAGCCCATTATGTGATCAGGACCCATGCAAAACCACGCCAAGATAAAGATTAGTACCTAGTCTTTTTTTGACATTTATTAATTTTCATAAATAGCTACTTCAAATAAACTTTCCAATGTAGTAGTATTTTTATGATAAGAGAACTAATTGGATGGGTGTGATTATTCATTATCAACACTCCAAGTTTTCATAGTACAGTTGCATTACTCACTAAGCTGCCATGCTTTGCTCTTCAAAATAAATAATGGTGTTTATGAAACTCTCTTCCAGCCCCTGCCTTCTATAGCCTCCTAAGTTAGTAGAATCATCACGAATAAAGACTGTAGTTCTTATAATACTCTCATAAATTTTATCCATGCCTATCATGATTAAGTCTGACACGGAACATATTTATCTTACCTGGTGGTGAAGCAGTCCCCCAACAAGAGCAGGGGTAAGGACCACAGGTATAAGTGAAGCCATAAATGCATGATTCTTCAGTTTAAGAACCTTGCGGAAATGTGCATTGATATAAACAGCACTGCCACCATTGGTAAATGCTGAGGCATACATGAAGTTCTTTAGAGCAAACCTGTAAATAATAAAAAATAATCAATTTAGAATGCCAATACATATAAATACCCAACACCCCACCCCCACACACACCATTGGTGGCTGAGTTGTCAGCACACGGAGGTGGTGACCCCAAAGACCAGGGTTCATGTCCCACTGATCTCACTCCAAGCAGCTGACAATTTCTAACCCTACTGGGTGACAGAAGATTGCCTACATGCAGTCCAAATCATCAATCAACCCTAACTTCAATGGCTTTGGTGGAGGACCACTAGGGGGGCAGCACCCAATTTAATAGCAAATAAGGATTTAATAAACCACTAAAGAAATTTACCAACATTGCTCTTGCCTCTGTTCACCCGTATTCAATAACACCTACATGTATTCATACATTAAAATTTGAAAATCTTTCATTATTTCCATTATCAAAAACTCTAAGTTATTCCCATTTGTGCTGTTGTGCAAAGGCTGCTTCATGCTACACTAACTTTCAGTGATGAATTATAAGTTTAACAAGAAGTATATTCTGAGATGAAAGAGCCATTTCATTAATATGTAAGTGATTGCTTATGACTTGTAGCAACAAATCTATTCATATATTCAAACATTGTGAAGCTCTATACAAACATATCAGGAGGCCAAAAAATAATACAATTTACATTAGACAAGTTCAACCTAAATCACAAACCAGTTACAATAAACATACACGTCAGATACAGGCTTCCAGTTCATAACCATGTCCAATGATTCACTGACAATACTGTTGTCATCCTCCCTTAAAACTTCTTCATGTTCTTTATGTTTATTCATTGTGTAGTGAGCGTGAGATCCTGCAATACAGAGTGGAGAAACATTTATTAGAATACATGTCATATACTGTTTGAATGACTCAAAATCTAATCAAGTACAGCAATACCTTGGTTAATGAGTGCCTCAGTCTACGAGTGTTTTGATTTATGAGCAAAAAAAAATTACTAAAAATGGCTTGAATTATGAGCGGTGACTTGGTGTACGAGCATCCTGTTTGTACAAGTCAAAGAAGCACATGGGTTCCCTTTGTTCGATGCAAGAGCTCAGAGCTCAGAGTGGAAAACAATGGGAATAGGGTCTCACTCCATGTTGTAGTCGCAGAAGTAGCCCTAGCGTGCTCATGTCCACTAACGTTTGTGCTCTAGTGTCTAATTGTCAGTATCACAGTGTGCGTTTGTTTTGGTTTACAAGTTTTTAAAATTTGCGAGCAAAATTCTGGAACGAATTAAGCTCGTAAAGCAAGGTATGACGGTACTGACTAACTTTGCTTTTAAATATATCCTTGTACACAGATCCAAAGGTCTAAGTATGGTAACAAATAACCAGTAATCAAAGGACAAGTTAAAATTATACTCATGTGCAGGTTTGAGCATGATGTTCTGTGTATATAACTGTGCGTTTGTGTGCACGTGTACAAGTGTGTGTGCCTGTGCACACACACACACACACACACACAAGGGTGTGCATGCACAAACTTTCACATAAAAATGCACACACCTACGCTTCAGTAATAAAAACTGTCTCCACTAGAAAAAGTGGTCCAAAGTATCATATTTTAACAAGAAATGAACAGTCTACATCTCTAAAATAAATTGCTCAGGTCTGCTGAATGAGAGCCTCTGTTAGTTTTACAACAATCAATTTATATTTAAGAGGATATGTGTTACTCTCCTTACCTGTCTGTCAGGTTAACTGACTTCATAATCCTAACACTGAAGCCATACGTAACAAGCTAGAGCATGGAACTGCAATTGGTCAGCAATAAAAAATTACAACAGAGCTGACAGTAAACTACAGTAAACAACACCCCCCACACACCCAGGTCCGTAATGCCACTTAAATATATAAATCCGTGCAAATTGTTCCCAATGACAGTTTGTGTGAGCCAGAGGGCGGCAGTTTTTAAAGTGGCCTTGCTTGCCTCTGAACGCCTCCCCGGGCCGTGGAGGGCCAGCAAACGTTGGCTGCCGCGCCCACCGCTGGCGTGGCGTGAACACCCAACACACGGGCTGACGAGGTCACGGCTGGACCCTGACTTACCCAATATGCACGTAAAGCTATCGCGTAGAGGCCCAGGCTGCCCCGGTGTGCAGTATTTCGGCTTTCGGGGCCAGGCCGGGCAGCCTCTCCAACGGCCCCCTGACGACTCCCTTTACCCATTTAATTGTTACTTGTTTGCTCTTTCACCTTCCTTTACAATAGTATCTTGTCTGTCTTTTCGCTTTCACCTTCTTCTTGGCTGTATTTACACTTTCACTTACTTAAATCAAAGAAAACACTTTTGTTCGCTAAACTTACATCGGCGACAACAAACTCCACCACGATCTTGATCATGATGTCACAGCGGCCGCCGGCCGGCAGAAATTTTCAGATTGAGATTCTGCTGATGTATTGTGACAGCCCAACCTCACTCACTGTATAATTAGGCATAAAAAGTAGAATATCATGCTATTTCCAGTTGAGAATCAGCCATATTTTCATAGATTTTTTTTGTTACACCTTTCCTTTTGATAACATGTAATTTTGTAAAATCCATAAGTGATGCTGTATGTATCTTATTAACATTGAGCATATTTTGTATCCTTTTATACTTTTTACTGGTGAAGGTCAAAAATTTCCATACTGTTATTTTTCTTCCTAAGCTTTTTGAGCCCAGCCGAGGCTTGGGTTTCATCCACTCCCCATCAAACCAAGTGTTGTCTTCTTCTTCTTCTTCTTTTGAGGTGGGTCCTCCTTGGTTCTTGATTGATTGATTGATTGATAGTTTATTGTTGCAGGTAAACAACAAGGGAGAAGGGAGGAACATGCCATCCCAACCCCCAGGCAGGACAGAGTGTGATTATACAACTATTAATACATGTGTAGGTAGCACCATGAAATTAAAAAGATACAATGGTAGGAAGGAAAGCACAACAAGGGAGGGGGCAGTACCTCCCCCTGGACAATAAGACAATAAAATGTGGGGACGGAGAACATTGCCCAAGCACTAGATGGGAATGAACACAGAGATAGAGTAAATACTAGTCCTTAAAGTAAAATACTGCAGAGATCACAGCCTTGTATAGCACGGCAGTAGTTCAGGCTGCCACACACGGCATCACCACCTTGGTGCAAACTGAGGGTGTTCTTTGAGGATAGCAGGGAGGACATCATGGTTCAGGAGCCAACAAATTGTCTGGGGCAGGTCAAGGCAGTCCCGTGCACACTTCTATAATTCACTATTCACACTTAGTTATACTTCACTGCGCACACTTATATATACACTTCACCCTGCCCTGAACTCTGATTGTCGGTGCCTGGGGGTTGGGACGGCATGTTCCTCCCTTCTCCCTTGGTGTTTACCTGCAACAATAAACTATCAATCAATCAATCAATCACTTTGCTGCCATTGACTTTGCTTCTCTATTTTCTTTTCCTTTGTTTTTTCACTTAGCTTACTTTGATCTTTTTTTCCAGTATACTCCTTCCAGGACAACCGGAACAGGTTATATGAATACTACTGTTGTGCTCCACTTGTCTACCCCTCACACAGCAGGTTGTGGCGCCAATTACAATTTAAACTAAGCTAAGCCTTGGCGTAACCTACCCCCCTTAAGCGCCAGGCGACCCGCCCGCCAAACAAACAAAACAAAATAAAACATAACTGGGACAAAAAAATTTCTGTCTCAAAAGCCATCGGGGGCCCCTCTTCAGGCCGTCGAACGCGCCTGCTTCGCCTCGTCCCCTCTACGGCACTCCTTTACAGGCGGGGCGGTGTAGCGGGCGTCCTGCGCGATTAAAGCGAAGTCCGACACGAAGCTGACGGTAGCTTCCAGCCGCCCCAGTAGCTCCTCCAGCTAGCTAGTGGCCGAGGCCAGTCTTGCTTGCTGCTGCTGGCACGTGCCGCGCCAGCGGACGACGGCGACGTACTGACGACGGCACCTCCGGCACTGTGGAGCTGGAGGGGGAGGGGGGCTTGCTGTTAGTTAGGAGCGCCTCCGCCTTCCTCCTCCTCTCCTCTCTCTCCAGCCCTCTCCCCGCTCCTCCTCGCCGTGAACGATGACGACGACGTCTGGAGGTCGGCACAATAGAGCCGTCCTCCAGGCCGTGCCCACAGCGCCAGCAGCATCCAGACAAAGGCCGGCAGCGTTGCGCGGGCGAAAAACCAGAGGGCAGCGAATTAAGCTCTGCCCGAAGGAACCCTTGTCAAAGGCTGTCCATCTCCCAGGTTCTCTGATCAGGTCGAGTGGGTAATCCACCCAGCCCACTACAGGCGCGCGCGTCCTCTCCACCCGTCCAGCCTTCGCAGGGGTCGGTCACCTTCTCACAGTCAGTCCATCGGCGCCGTGCGTCACACCTTTGGTTGTGTGTCCGTCCCAGAAGCAACCAGGTGCCGTCGCTTTCACCAACCTGTGTCGGACTGTCGCCGGACCCCTGATTTTGCCAGGTCGTTGATGGTGCGCTGCATCGTTCGTCGTCGGGCAGGCGATGGCGTCGAGGGGGACACTGCGATGGCGTGCTGGTTCCAGCGGCGATGGGCGGTGTGTTGATGCTGTGTTTCCACAAGTCTGTCGCCCCGGCCAGAACACGTCTGAGTACTGCGCCACGGTGGCGCACCCTCTCCGCGTGACTCCGTCGCTCTGCGAGCCCTGAGCGCCGCGCAGTGTCCCTAGGAAGTCAGGCAGATTCTTCGCAGAGCGCGCTCGCCTCTCTCCGCAGGCGTAGACGCTCTCTCTCTGGCTAACTCCTCCCCCGCTCACGGGCTCCTCCCTCCTGCCCACCCGTCAGTCGGTGCAGGCAGGTTTTCGGGTTCTACTATGCCTTCCGCGTCGTGCATCACCCTCCGACTCGACACACTGGAGGGCGCGTCTCGTCCTGGGGGCAAGTGTGCAGTCGCTCGGCCGTCACTACCTCGGCCAGACCGACTTCCGAAGCCAGGGCCACCTCCTGTTTTCCGTCCCCACATGCGCTCGTCAAAGTCGATACCAGCGCCAGTCACCACCTAGTCAAAAGCTCGCAAGCGTACCCTGGAGGTCGGCAGCTGGCAGCCGCAACCGCTTCTTCCCACGGCCCCCCGCACCCTTTGAGAGCCGTACGCGGCCCTGGGGTGCCGCGCAATGCCCGTCACGCCGCACAATCTCTGCAGGGCGTCTGGGGGCCGCTCAGCCAGCAACAGCCAGCCCCGTCAGGCAGGTCTTTTCAGAAGACTTACCGTCTGCGTTGCAGCCAACTGCACCTATTGCCCCTCCACCTGCACCGACCGAACGCTAATTGGTATGGCGGGTGACGGTACAGGTGGGCTTGTCTGCTGTGCTCAGGCTGCCTGCCGCCCCCTGCTTCCAGCCCGCTGCGAGCGGTGCCTGCGCCGGCAGTTTGCGCAGGGGCGGTGAGGCTGGAGCGATCAGACTGCTTGGGTCGATCACTTGCAACCTTCGGCAGTCGACACCGGTCGCATTCGTCGCGCTCCTCGCCCCTCAGCCCCTCGGCGGCCACTCTCGTTCGTAGCCCTTCTCCCCCGAACCGCCCTCGGCCTCGCAAGGTTGGCGACTACTGTTGATGAGAATAAATCCTGATGAGAAGTGTCCCAATCCCTTATGCAAGAGTTAACATGAACCTTCATTCTTCCATTAGTAATTAAGTGTGCGCAGGGAGGTAACTATAAGAGTGCATAGTGAAGTATATAAGTGTGAAGAAGAACCAAAGAGGACCTAAGAAGCGATAGAACGCGGAACAAATCAAAAGAACAAGAAGAGGGAGGAGTGAAGTATATCCAAATCCCTTATGCAAGAGTTAACCAGAACCTTCATTCTTCTATCAGTATATAAGTATGCGCAGGAAGGTAACTAAAAGTGCATAGTAAAGTATACAAGTGTGAAGAAGAACCAAGGAGGACCTAAGAAGCGATACAACGCGGGACACCTCAAAAAGTCAAAAGAAGAGGAAGAAGAAGACCGAGGGGCGGCGGAGACGAGGCGACCACAGCGGACCATCATGTCGGACGCGGAGGACGACTTTATGTGTGATGACGAGGAGGAGTACGACCTGGTGAGTGACACTACGCCGGGGAATGAGAGACCATGCTAATATTTATGAGGTGTGGAAGCAGTGGTGAGGGACAAATGCATGGCGGCTCCTCGGTGACAGCGGCGGCCTCCACCTCAAGCCCCGCCGCCTCCCCTTATGCTTACTTACCTTGTGATTACTTAAGAGGCAAGGGAGTTAGTGCTTATAAATTGATGCCCTCTTCTCTTAAGGTCTTCAGCGTACCGGTCATAGTTAATAATGTATTTACGCTGCCACTGTTGACCCCTTCGGCAGTTTGCTCCAGGCATTCACAACTCTGGAGGAGAAAATATATTCCTCTTATGGGTGCTGTGCCTACCTTTCCTGTGTCTCCTGTAACTCTGGGAAAAGTTGCGAGTGTCTATCCTCGGGTTTTGTTTCAGGGACGTGGTTAGTTTTACAGGGATATCGGCTGTGTTCCTTGGATAACACATGCACATAACTTTCAAACCAGAGTAAAAATTCACTTTATGCACACTTCACAATTTTACTAGGGCCCTCAGGTTTGGTATGAACTCGCTCATCTCTGAAATTCTTGGATATATCTGGATCTGGATCTGGATAATAATGCGCAGGGCACCTGTATGGTGCATAACACGCATATTTGTTGGCTGTTGGGGGGACGGGGGAGCCGAGTGTGCAGGGGAGGGAAGTGAATCAAGTGTAATTGTTAGTGTTGGTGTGTTGTGGTGACAAGTGAGTATGTATTTGTTTTTTGAATGAGTCTATTGTATCGCAGTCTAAAATCTGTTGAGGGAGGCTGTTCCAGTCACGTATGGTGCATGGAAAGTATGAGTGCTTGTATGCGTCAGTGTTAGTATGATATGTTTGGTATTTTTGGATGTGTGTGTTACGGGTACATTGACTGTTTGCCTTGTGTAGGTATGTTTGTGGGTCAATGTCAATGTGAGTGTTTGTGATCTTGTACAGAAGTGTAAGTCTGTGTGCTTGTCTGCGTATGTGAAGAGGGTCCATGTTTATCTGTTGTTTGATCCGTGTTGTGATTCCAGGCGTTCTAGTGTAATTGTTTGTAATGAACCTAGCCGCCTTGGTGTTGATTTGTTCTAACCTATCAATGTTTCTGTGTGTGTAAGGATCCCACACTGTGGAGCAGTATTCCAGTGTTGGTCTCACAAGTGTGTCATAAGCTATGTGTTTAATGTCAGGTGTGCAGTTATGTAAATTCCTCCTCAGGAACCCCAGTGTTCTGTTGGCTGTGGCACTGATATGGTCTATGTGGGTGTTGAATTTCAAGTTAGCTGAGAGATGGATGCCAAGGTACTTGTGTGTGTGAACTGATTCTAAATTTGAATTGTGGAGAGTGTAGGTGTGATGGAGGGGGTTGTGCGCTCTGGTGAATTTTAAAAGTTTGCATTTGTCTGGTCGGAAGTGCATCTGCCAGGTGTGTTCCCACCACTCGAGGGCGTCCAAGTCGTTTTGTAGTAGTCTGCAGTCGTCAGTAGTCTTTACTGCTCTAAACAGTAAACTATCGTCGGCAAATAGTCTAGTGGAAGAGTTAGGCGTTGACAGTGGAAGATCGTTAATGTACAGAAGGAAAAGAAGGGGGCCTAGAACGGTGCCTTGTGGGACACCTGAAGAAACAGGGACAGTGTCAGATGAAGATCCGTCAAGAAGAACACGTTGAGTCCGGTTAGTAAGAAATGCAGTGATCCAGTGAAGAATAGGTCCTGAAATACCGTAGTGTTTTAATTTTAATGTCAGTCTTTTGTGCGGGACTTTGTCAAAGGCTTTGGCAAAATCTAAAACAATAGTGTCAACTTGTTTAATGTCACGTCGGTCAAGTAGCCTCGTGATGTCGTGATATGTAGTAATGAGTTGCGATTCACATGAGCATTTAGGTCGAAAGCCGTGTTGTGAGTCAGTAAGGAAGTTGTTTGCGTCAAGGTGATTCATTATGTGTTTGTGTATTATGTGTTCGAAAATTTTACATGGAATCGATGTTAGTGAGATGGGGCGATAATTGGCAGGGTCAGTCCGGTCACCTGTCTTGAATAAAGGATTAATGTTTGCCAAAAGCCAGTCAGAGGGTAATGAGGTGGATGATAGTGATTGGGCGAATATGGCCTGAAGGATGAGGGCAAAGGATTTAAGGATGAAGGCAGGAATGTTGTCGGGGCCAGTGGATTTAGTTGTGTCGAGTCCTTCCAGTAATTTCTGTATTCCGTTAGTCGTGATGTCAAGGGGGGCTATGGGGGGGAAGGGGCTGTGTGGCATGTTTGGTGTCAGGTTGTGTTCTTGTGTGAATACCGATCGGAACTGTGTGTTGAGCATTTGTGCTTTGTGTTGTGGGCTGGTTACTAATGTGTTAGTGTTGTCTTTAAGTGATGTAATCATGTTAGTGTCATGTTTGCGCGTCTTAAAGAACCTGAAAAAGTTTTTGTTATTTCTTACGTTGTCTGCGAGATAAGTTGCTATGTGTTTGCGTTCCGCTACTTTTATGTTTTTGGCAAATGTCTTTTGGTGGTTTTTGTTGGCGGTCCAATTATCTGTCGTGTTGTATGTCTGCACGCGTCTGTAGAGTCTTTGTTTCTTGCGATGCTGTCTGCGTAGATAGTTTTAAATGTTTCAAGTTCTGGTATGTATGCAGAATTACACCTAATTCATTACCAGTATACTGGGTGATGCATTTTTTTCTGATAGATTTTAATGTGATGAGCATCCTTGATTACAGCTACCACCTCAAATTCCCATATTTGAAATGAAACAATTTTAGTTGCAGTGGGTTATCATATAAGGATCAATTCATTACTACCAGTAGCGCCAATAGGTTGTGATCGGTTAGGTTAAGGTGGGGTGTTGTTAGTTTAAGAGAATACTATGTGGCAGAGTTTATCAGTGATGACCCGTCCTGCCATCTTAACCCTTTCCATCCACGATGCAGATGTCGGCGTCTCAGTATGGAAAGGGTCAAGAGGAAAGAAGAGAATTAATCCTCTTCTAAACCTCTCAATCCTCCTTTAAATTCCCCTTAATCCTCTTCCATTTCCTCTTTAGAGGTTTAGAAGAGTACTAACGGTGACGCCGTCAGATGCGCCGGAGTGAAGGGGTTAAAATGGGTGTAACTCTGAATATTTATCCAGCGTTCCACTGATCAGTGCATGTAATGGTTAATCTACATTTAGGGCTTTTCCAGAGCCTTGAAAGCAGTAAACATCTAACCCTTTTATTTTCCATGTTTGCACTCTTCAATAATAGTTGCATGCTTCAGATTTGTGTCTTAGTCAGCAGGTTCATGTGGCGGACCAAAGCAATCAACCTAATGGGGGATATAACAACTCAAGTTTGATTGAAACTATATGAATCAAGGTTGGGTATATTTGGATATTACTGACATTCATTTCAAGATTTAATTTAGTAAGTAAATATTGAATTTTGATGTTTGTTTGCAGGAGTACTCTGAGGACAGCAACAGCGAGCCAGATGTTGATCTTGAGAACCAGTATTACAACAGTAAGGCCCTCAAGGAAGATGACCCCCGGGCTGCCCTCACGTCCTTCCAGCGTGTCCTGGATCTGGAGGCAGGGGACAAGGGCGAGTGGGGATTCAAGGCTCTCAAGCAGATGATCAAAATTAACTTCAGATTGGTATGAAGCTCCTCCACAACACTTAATTTGTTTTTCTGTCTTCACCTCTTGGTAATGCAGGAAACTCACAACATAGCATCTTTGTTTTTGTTTGTACAGTTTCAGAGTTCCTCCAGTCCTTGTTCTTTTGCCCTTGAAGACTTTCACAGTGGATCGGAACATGCACAAGACACAGATTTTTATTTATTTATTTATTTATTTATTTATTTACTTTTTTTTTTTTTTACAATCAGATGTAAAGGATATCACACCCCACCACTATCAACTACATATATCTTACAAATATGTGTTTTTTCATGTAAATATTTGCTGACAGCAAAGAAAAAAGAAAAAGTGATTCAGTGTACATTTAATTGTTTAGAAGGTTTTCTATTTTGCAGGGTATTTGTTGATCATTGCCGTATAAGTTTTTTTCTGATATTTGTCCTATATATTGCTAATTGAACTGCTGAATCACAGCCTTTCACATGGTTATCATTGAATAAATTTTGGCTATTCTTCCAGGGAAACTATGAAGAGATGATGTCGAGGTATAAGCACCTACTCACATACATCAAATCTGCTGTGACCCGCAATTACAGCGAGAAATCCATAAACTCCATCCTGGACTACATATCCACATCAAAGAACGTTAGTATGGAGCTGATGTAGGGAAAGGTTGAAATCAGACTAGGAGTCACATACAAATTCAAATACATGAGATTTGAGAAATATTAACCGTTTCCATTTACTTATACATTTGTATAAACCTCACCCCAGTCATTAGATTGTTAGTGTAACTGACTCCTCATCTCATCATGAAATTTAAAGATTGCTTAATGCACTTTTCAGATGGAACTATTGCAAGACTTTTATGAGACGACACTAGAAGCCTTAAAGGATGCCAAGAATGACCGACTCTGGTTCAAGACAAACACAAAGTTAGGAAAATTATACTTTGACCGGGAAGACTACACCAGACTCTCTAAGATTTTGAAGCAGCTCCATCAGTCATGTCAGGTGAGGAACACACTTATGTATATGCACACCATGAGCACAAAAGGATCTCAGTATGTGTGATAAAATAATAAAAGGTGCTCCAGGGATGCAATACATATCATTAGGGATCAGTTTGCTGTATAAGTTTATAAATCTCAATCTGTACTTTATCAAGAATTTATAATTTCCTACCTGATTTTGCACTTAATTGACATCCTGGCATTCCAAATTTTCCCATCAACATCAGAGGTATAGATTCTACTAGCTACCCATATCCTCTGCTTTTAACAAGGCCATATCATCACAGTTTACTCTTAGTAATGTAACAGCTGAAATATTCCAAATAGTTTCGTGAACTATTATTGAAAAAAATAACTTAGAGTATATATGTATAAAGAATATGAAATTTCCCGAGTGCTTTACATTATCCCTGTGACGAGGATTTTTTGAAAATTGCAATATACAGTGATCCCTCGTCTATCGCGGGGGTTAGGTTCCAGAACTCCCCGCGATAGGCGAAAATCCGCGAAGTAGCGACCTTATATTTATTTTATTATTTATATATATTTTTATATTCACATCTGCCACTCTTACCAAACTCCATTTTTTTCACATTTCCCAAGGTTGAACTCCATCTGCCATGTACCACTCCACTCCCATATTCTATCCAGGTCCGATTGCAATGTCTCACAGTCCTTCATATTATTCACTCTGCTCAATAGTTTTGCATCATCTGCAAACAAACTCACATAGCTGGACACTCCGTCCACCATATCATTTATATAAACAGCAAACATTATTGGTGCTAACACCGAACCTTGCGGGACTCCACTCATCACAGGGCACCAGTTGGAAACCTTGACCCTGATTATCGGCCTCATTTCCCTGTTAGTTAGAAAGTCCTCCAGCCACTTAATCAGTCCATCACCCACTCCACCCCTATTTTTAATTTTCCAAATTAGTCTTCTGTGCAGTACTTTGTCAAATGCTTTTTTTTTCAAATCCAGGTACATTCCATCCGCCCAACCTTCTCTCCTGTATTAAATCTGTCACCCTTGAGTAGTAATACAACAAGTTGGTGACACAAGATCTCCCTCTCCTGAATCCAAACTGGCAATCCTAGACAATTTTCTCACTTTCTAAGAAATCCAACCACCTGTTTTTAACTAGTCTCTTACATATCTTTGCAACCACACTAGTGAGTGACACCAGTCTTTAATTTAATGGGTCCTCTCTCTTGCCTCCCTTAAAAATCAGTACTGTGTTTGCTCTCTTCCAATCTTGTGGTACCTTTCCTTCACTCAGGGAGGCACTCATTATAGAGTGCAGTTTCTCTGCAAGTTGCTCACTACATTCTTTCAAGATCCACCCTGATACTCCATCCGGCCCAGTCGCCTTTCTCACACCCAGCTTGTTCAAACTTTCCTTGACCTTCTGCACCGTTAACTGTATCTCTTGCATAACCCTTCCTCTTTCCTGTCCCGGGGGTTGTACAAATTCTTCTTTTTTTGTGAAAACTATGGAAGCTGTTATTCATCACCTCTGCCATCTCTGCTGGGTCCTCATATGTGGTTTCATCGATTTTCAGTATATCGATTTTTTCTCTATTCTTTAATTTTCTGTTCACATGTCTATAGAATAGTTTAGGCTGGTCTTTACACTTGTCGATTATATCTTTTCATATTTCCTTTTTCTTCTCTTCTAATCTTTGTATATTCATTCCTTGCTTGTTTGAAATCGTTCCACGAGTTGATTCTTCAAGGCCTCCTCCATCCCTTCCAAGCTTCCTCTTTTCTCTTTCTAGCTGTCTTGCATCTCTTGTTAAACCACTCCTTTTTACCAACATCCTTTTTGGTTACCTTGGGGACATATCTATATCCGGCTTCCTTGTATAGCTCCAATAACTCCTCCCACTTATCCTGTGTACTCTTGGCTTTGTACAGCCCACTCCGATTTGCATTTTCAAAAAAGGTTCTCATGCTAACAAAGTCTGCCTTACAGTAGTTGCTTCTCCCAATTTTGTGATCCTCTTTTCGGTCAATCGTTCTCTTTTCGGATACTTCAAATTCCACAACCACATGGTCACTCTTTGCTGCTGGACAATCTACTTTAAGAGTTTCTATTATTTCCAGCTCCTTACTATATACCAGGTCTAGTCTTGATGCCTCGCTTTCTTTCCTGAATCTGGTGTGTTCCTTGATCCACTGAGTCAGCACATGTTCCATTGCCAGTTGCAGGAGTCTTCCTCCTTACGACTCGTTTGCTCCCTGTGTCTGCCATTCCACCTCCTTGCAGTTGAAATCACCCATTATAATTCATCCATTCATTCATTTCATCGACGCCTGCTCCTAGGAGCTCCCATCAGGGGATGGCCACGACAGAAGAGCTTCCAACTTTCTCTATCCAGACACTCCCTCCTTGCCTGCTCAAAGTTTCTCAAAGATCTTTCCCCCCTCCCTAACGTACTCTTGCACCCTATCCCTCCATTTCACTGGAGGTTGTCCTCTAGCATTCCCTCTCTCTATCTCACTCACATACACCATTCTTGTCATCTTACTCTCCTCCATTCGCTCCATGTGGCCAAACCACTTTAAAGTCTGTCACTTCACTTCTTCCACCACTCCACACTTCTTCCCTTCACCCCTGTGACACATTCCAAAATGCTCGTACACACTTTCATTACTCATTCCATCCATTCTACTCACACCACAAGCACTCCTCAAATAACTCATTTCCACTGCCTGCGCTCTAGACCTCCAACTTTCATTCCAGGTCCACGTTTCACTTGCATATGTGAGGGTTGGTACTATTATTGTATTTCTCAAATCCCTCTTTACCTCCATGCTCACACTTCTGCCATTCATGATTCGTCCCAAAAACCTACCACCGTTCTTCCTTGCAATGCCCTTTCTCTTATCTCTCCCTCTGTACCACCATGCTTACACATAACTGATCCAAGGTACTTAAACTCATTGACCTCCTCAATTTCTTCACCATTCAAAATTATTTTGCATTCTTTTTCACATTCAATTCCCACTCTATATGGGTATACAAAATCTACAACCTCACTTCTACTTCGCTCACAAACCATCACTTTACTTTTGTTGACATTTAGTTTCAGCTTTCTCCTATTACAGACACTATAGAAAACACTGACCAAATTTTGTAGGTCACTTTAATTTTATGCAATGAGCACTGTGTCATCAGCAAACAAACCTTTATAATTATTCTCTCACGCTCCTTCAACATTCCATCCAGGTAACTCACCGTGTCTTGTATCATTTGTTCATATTCTCGCAACTCTCATGCACTTGTTCTTGGGAGCACATACCCTACTACATAATGCCTTTCTTCTTTCAGCACCCACAATTTTCACTTTCAACACCTCTGCCAAGCCTTCACCCTCAATCACCTCCTCCACCCTAATGCCTTTTTTAACCATCAACATCACACCTCCTCCTTGTTTTATCTTTCCATTTCTCCTCCATATGTTGTATGCACCTTCTCCAATCCCCACCACCTCAATTGGGTCACACAACTTAGTTTCCATCAGCCCCACAATATCAGGTTTTTTGTCTCAAATAGTCAATAAACTTTATCCATGATGAAACTATTCCATTAATATTTGTATGTGTCACTTTCCACCATTCCTCTTTTTCTGTTAGTTTCATTCCCTCCTTCCTCTTGACCCTATGAACCACTTTCTCACTTTCATATCCATTAATCTAAAAAAAAACTCCCTCTTCTTCCGATCTCTTCTCATTTAAATCACGAACCTCACCTCTAAGTTCATTCAACTTAACTCTCTCTTGTTCATTCAGATCTTTTCTCAGCCACATAATTTTGGTGTCATCTTCTCCCGCCAGCTTTCAAGCTGCAGCCAGGGCCTCTTCTGCTTCACTCTGTGCCTTAAATCGTATTCTAATTGGTCTATCTCTTTTGCCATTGTATTTTCCAATCCTATGACAGTCGTCTATTTCTTTCACCAGGTCACTTCCCTCCTCTTGTGCCCTTTGCACGACCTTCTACACTGCATCTCTCAAGTTGTTCTCCCTCCCAGATTTACTCGGGATCTTCTCCTCCTTGACGCCGAACAGAATGACACTCTTCTTTTTGTCAACCGTGCCTCGTACCAGTGCCTCATTTTCTTTGATTACCTTCCCCACCTTCTCAGCCATCTTCTCTTCCAGCTGCTCCTCTACAATCTCCTTAACCCGGTAGCAATGACGGGCCAAATTTGTGGCTTTACCGTGTAGCAGTGACGGGCCAAATTTGTGTCATGATTTAAACCCCCCAAAATAGATGATACATAATCTGATCACAAATGCTTTGATATATATTACGAAATGATTTATGTGAGGGGTGATTTTTTCTCCCGCTGCTACCGGGTTAAAGCTCTGCACACTCCCCCTTTGCATCATCTCTCCACCACCATCAACTTTCTGTTCCACTTCCACTTTTTCATCATTTCGCTTCTCCTCCCACTTATTCCGCTCTTTGTTTAAGTTTTCCACCGAATCCACGCTCACCTTCACTCCCTCAGTGCACTTCATCAGCTGATCCCTGAGCTCCATCTCCCTCACTTTTAAATCACTTCTCTTGTCCTCCTCTCTCTCCCTTCTCAATTCACTCACCATCTTCATCACCACTTCAAAATCACTCCAACCCTTTCCTTCTTCTCTGCAATAATCTATTCTGCAGCTCACTGTTATTTTCCTAGAAATCCGCCGATTGCTGTCGTTGTCGTAATGGCTGTGTAAACAAGCACTGCGCCTCACTCGTCTCATTCTTGGTACGGTTCTCCATTTTCGTGTGTGTGTGTGTGTGTGTGTGTGTGTGTGTGTGTGTGTGTGTGTGTGAGTGAGTGAGTGAGTGTATATGTGTGTGTGTGTGTGTGTGTTCATATAACCTAATGGGGAAAGAGAAAGGGAGGAAGAGAGTGATACAGTGAGAGATAAGGCTAAAGATAGAAGGGTGTGAGAAAGGAGGAAACAAGGGAAATGGGTCAGGAAAAAAAGGGAGAGAGGGAGGGAGGGTCAGGTAAAGGTGAGGAAAAAGGGAGAGAGAAAAGGCGTGAGTGGGAGGGAAAGAGATTAAAAGAGAAAAACTGGAAGGGAGAGGAAAGGAAAAGAAGGAAGAAATGAGAAGGAAGGATAAAAATACTGGGACGGAGAGGGAAAAGAAAGGAAGGAAGTGGGGGAGGAATGAACCAGGGAAAAGCCTAATGGAGCAATAGGCCGTGATGGAAAAAGAAATGGGTAGGTGACATAGGTGCTTATTTAGGTGTGTTCCGACTTACGTGGATTTATATATTTTTCATTTTTTAGGCTAGAAAATGCTTATTTTACCGCAAAAATATTTGAAATAAGAAATATATAAAAATACATATAAACCGCAAAATCCCGCGATATAGCAAAAAATCTGCATTACAATACAATTTTAAAATCTGTGGTACAGTGAGACTACGATAAGTGAACGCGATATGGCGAGGGATCACTGTAAAGAGATGTAGCTCCTACATTGCAAAACATTAAGGTTGGGCACCCCTTAGTCAACTGCTTTTGCAGAGTTCTTGTTGTAGGTCACATTGGATTGATTTTGATTCTTCATTTCTCACCTTCCCTTTACAGAAAGCACAGTCAACAATAATGGTGTTATGATAAAATTGTCAGAACTAATGAACTGTTCTTTTTACAGACTGATGAAGGTGAAGATGACCTGAAGAAAGGAACTCAGCTCTTAGAAATCTATGCATTAGAGATTCAAATGTATACTGCACAGAAGAATAACAAAAAGTTAAAAGTGAGTGTATAGTGTTCAGCAGATGTTTTAGTTAATTTATTATTGGCAAAAGCTAAAAAAAATTGTTGATATTTCTTTTCAGTTGATATCAGGCCTGAAATATAACTTGATCTAATTCACTTTTTTTTTTTTTTTTTTATTCAACATACAAAAAACAAAAATATGAGTGAAAACCCTAACCTCAGGAATGACTCAGACCTGTTACTATTATTATTTAATTATATTTCAGGCCCTGTATGAACAGTCACTTCACATCAAGTCAGCCATACCTCATCCACTCATTATGGGAGTCATAAGAGGTGGGTACTCTACTTTACGTTCAGTGTAAGGCTGAAACATTTCATGTTCTATCTTAAAACACTGAGTGGTGTATTCAGAGTTCTAAGAATTTTTTCTCTTTTCTTGATAAACTTTGACATTACAGTCAAATAAGGAAACTAAGGATGACAGTAATAGGCATCAAATAACAAAATTTCTCTCCCATGTATTTGTGCAGAATGTGGAGGAAAAATGCATCTTCGTGAAGGTGAATTTGAGAAAGCTCACACAGATTTCTTTGAGGCTTTCAAGAACTACGATGAATCTGGAAGCCCAAGAAGAACTACATGCCTGAAGTACCTTGTACTAGCCAACATGTAAGGACAGTGGCTCTCTCCATTGTTTTAGTATTGACTTAGGCTGGTATGATTGGTATTGTAAACCCATAATACAATGAATTACTGATATAATATTTTTGACAGTAAAAGCACGAAGGCTATTCACCATATATTAGGTTACTCGGTAAAAACATCGAGTGCACTGGCTGTCTTATTTTTTTGGCACAAGTCCTTCACCTCCTGCCTGGTTATGTCACTGCATAATTTACCTTCACAAACAGTAGACAATTTTCAGTCATTGCTGAGGGGCAGAAGATTACCCACATACTGCTCAAATCATCAATCAACCCTAACTTTAGCAACTTTGGCATACGTTAGTGCAATGGTTTCCTTTGGAATGCGTTGAATGTTTTACATTTTTTTCTTTTCTTGCAGGCTAATGAAGTCTGGTATCAACCCATTTGACTCTCAAGAAGCGAAGCCCTACAAGAATGATCCTGAAATATTAGCAATGACCAATCTTGTAGCAGCTTACCAGAACGATGACATCAATGAATTTGAAACCATCCTGAAACAAAATCGAACAAATATTATGGATGATCCATTTATTAGAGAACACATTGAAGGTCAGCAAATTTTTGTTGTCAGTGTGACTTTTTGTTACTTGTATTGACCTTATATGCAGAGAAGACATAAGCTTTTCAGTTGGGATAATGATAATCTTTTTTTCAGATCTCCTGAGAAATATCCGCACACAGGTCCTCATAAAGTTGATCAAACCATACACGAGAATACACATCCCATTCATCTCCAATGAACTCAATATTGATGCCACTGATGTTGAAGCCTTACTTGTACAGTGCATCTTGGACAAGTAAGCATATTCCTGTTGTTGTGTATAGTTCAAGCTAATTGTATATAATATCTTAAGGTCTAGAGGCTTCAGAATCTACAGTCTATCCTTGTACTCTACAAGAATACGAGTAGTAGTACTACACACACAGTGACTGCTTACACAAATTTTATACTTTGTCATGTTGTTTCTTTTTGTGTATTTACTGTATTTATTTGCTTTTATTACATCTTTCCATCCAGTTCCTTCACTTATATGTCCCTTTGCCTACCAACATGCCAAAAGAAATTGTTTTCAATCATACTCTTGTGAACTGGAGATTCTACCTGAAATTCTTAAAATGCAGAAGAAATGGGTTCAGAATTTTAAATGTATGCTGTATTTTATTCCCTCCAACCCTCCTGCTATATAAAACATGGTCCTTGATAGTGCTATGTGAGGTAATAAATGTTTTACTCATTCCACAGTACAATTGATGGCCGTATTGACCAAGTCAATCAGGTTTTGGAGCTCACGCGAGGAGCAGAGGGAGCTGCCCGGTACACTGCACTGGACAGATGGACCAACCAGCTCCAGTACCTACAGTCTGTGATTGTCACTAAGATGAACTAGTTGTTTAACAGGCTAGTAATGAACTGCATACAGCTATCCTTAATGAAACAATACCACTTTTAAATTATATTGGAATGAATTAATGGCTGAGACTTGAAAATGATTTTGTTGTTCGAGAAAGTGTTAATCAGTTCGAAGAAAACATCAGCAGAGAAAAAGTTGCAGATTTGGTGAGATTATTTTTATTTCACCGTTATGTAAACAAATGACTTTGTAAGGGAGGATTTGTTACAAATAAGACTAAAAACTTCTGCAATATAAAACACTATTTTATTGTGATAATATAAATGTTTCACAGTAAACAGTGAAACAAAATAGTTTTGTGATAATTTTCCATAATATTTTTAAGTGACTCAATTTATTATGATGTTATATTAACATACGAACATTATGAGTCTGCAAGAGTCTGGAAGGGCCATACAAGGTAGCTCCTGCAAACTAAACCCATGAATTTATCTAACCTCTTCTTAAATGTATCTATCATATTTCCACTCAGAAAAAGACTGCCAAACCTGTTCCACTCATCCGTCACTCTATTGGTAAATCAATTTTTGCCAATGTTATTGTTGCATCTGACTTAATCCAACTATAAAATCCACCTCTTAACACCAAACCTTTCTTAAGATCACCCTTATTAAAGCCCTTCATTCATTACAAACTTTGGCCAAGTGTCCTTGCAGACTTAAATGTTCGAGTCTATCCTCACATGGCAAGTTTCTCAACCCTTGAATCATTTTTGTCATCTTCCTGTGCAAATAATTCTGACATTTTGATGTCCAATCTATAGTAAGCAGGCCAGAACTGACCTGCATAATCAAGATGAGGTTTGACTAATTCTAAATATAGCTTGAGGGTGACTTCAGTGCCTCTTTAGCTCATGCTCCTTGAAATAAAACCCAGTACTTTTTCTGCACAATTCTTAGCTTGAATGCATTGATCCCTTAGATGGAGATCAGAGCTCACTAAGACTTAAATCCCCCTCACACCTGGACCTGCTCAGGGGAATGTCATTTTAGAAATATTTATGTGAAGGGTTATTCCTGCCTACACTCAGAATGCTACACTTCCCTACACTGATTGCCCTCTGCTACTTCCTCACCCAATCATACACTCTATCTAGTTCATCCTGGAGAATTTACATTGAGTGTGCCTTATTGTTTTAACTGTAGAGATGACAGAATACTTGAGTTTAATGCTTATTACTCATGATGATTATCTATCTTTATCTCTGATTTTCTCTTCCTTCACAGAAACTTCCATCAGTGGGGTAGTTTCTCCAACTTTCCTTGTTATCTGATCTTCTCAGCAAGCTCAGTTCCTTATTTACCAATTCTCTCGTAACACTTGTTCACTACTAATCCATTTCACCGGTGGTCACCCTGACACCCTCTCTCTCACTCCTGCTCATACATTCTCTTCACAAAGGCATCCTCATTCATTATTATCACACGTCCAAACAGTTTCAGAACAACACAGCACCCATTTAACCACTTCACAATCCATTTCCCTTTGCTTTTACACCCATACCATATCTCATACTTTAATGATTTTCTCCATCCCATCCTGACACTATATCCACCTCACACAAAACCAAGGAGGAGACTGTAAGGCTTCAGTTCCAGCATTGGGTGCAAATCTCAAGTCCAGAAGCCTCCCATGCCATCAATGAGCTTGAAAATGGAGAATAAATTTTGGGGCTTTGCAAGTAGCCATTGTGATATATATTTGTGTATGCAGTACACTTATGATCTATGCATGCACAGATCTGTGATTAGCAGTTTTTTCCTGCTTTGCCCCTGAACTGCCTACCATAAACAGAAAGGCATGCTGCTATGTGTAAATAACATTGTCTAACAAACATACCTGAGATATACAATTTTTGGACCCTAGGTTAATATACTTCTGGCACAGTGAAACCCCAATCCAGTCAAGAGTAGGAAGTTGGAGGCAAGAGGTTGCTGCTGTAAATGGAGGGAAGTGAAACAACTTCTCGCTGCCCAACTGAAAATGTGGGTGGCACACAGAAAAATATTAACTGAATTATTGTTTCACACCCTTGAATACAAGGTCTCTCTTTGACAAAAGTTTTAAAACTTGTACTGGCACGCTATAGATATTGAGTAATCTAACATTTTGTGTGTACCAATTACTAACACAGGTATGAAGTTACACTTTAATTTTCCTTGCCATTTATTAATGCTGCACTGCAATTTTAAGTTTTGGTATAACCCCCTCCCCTATATACTCTGTCAGGATGATGAAAGAAATGTAAATATAACTAAACTTTCACTTGACTGATGGTATCATAATACTTTATAAATGTGAATGTTTATTATCAAAATGAATACATTTTTACTTTGTCATTAGTTCCTTGGCTTTTTCTATTGGTTTAATCTGTGGGCCAAGTCTTGACCAGACAAAGCAAGATTGTGGTTGGTATGTCATTGTTGAGTAAGGTGAGGTGCGATCCTTAAAGTAGTCTGACGGGGCATGGCGTTCAAATTCCATGTACTCCAGTTTGCGTGGAATGTCTTCTTCAGGACCTGAAACATTGGTAGTCAACATAGATAAAGCCATCAAATCAAATGTCAATATTGAATAGGGAAATGAGTTTCCTTAAATTTAGTTCCAATGAATTGACAGGTTATGGAGGTGTTTACATTCTCAGTATTTTCCCCACAAAGGAATTGCAAGGGGCCAAGTGGCTCCACAACACTGTGGTAGCACTCTGGAAGGTTCTCAACTATGACAGCTCTTCTTGGTGGGGTGTCATTTTCTTATCATTAGTCATAGTTGCCTGGCTCTGGCATTACTCAGTCTCCTTTTTTAATAATAACAATAAAAATCATAAAGATATTACCAATTTTATAACTACTACTTGCAATAATATCATTTATAACTAATAATAATGGTGTGGTGATTTTGCTAGAACTCTGGATAGCAGGGGAGGCAGGCTAGATGAGGAAAAGCTACAGCTCAGGCTCCAATGTAAGAGGGGCAAGACAGAAGGATGTGGTGGACAGAGAAAGGAATATGCCAGGCTGGGACACAGTGCCAGGGAAGAGCATTTATATGTTAAAAGATGTATGGCAAACTGGAGGAATTATCACAAGTAATACATAAATAGACAAAGTCCTAACCTATTATATATGTTGATGGGTCAAAGCCTTGTTCAGGAGGTGGGGAAGTTTTAGTTGGAAGAAGCCATGTTAACACAGCACTCTTCTCACAGTACTGGTCCTGCAAAAGTCCTCTTATCTGGGCATAGTAGGTTCCTCCATCAACATCTATCAAGGAGACAATGTCTCCAATTTGGTAATATAAGCCCTGAAAAAAAATATTATAAATTGACATCCAACTAAAAAAACTGGTATCATATTTATATAAAAACATCTATATAATAAAATAAAATGTAAAATTTATATAATCATTTAACTGTTACACATTTTGCAGGTGAAATATGAATTTACTTATCATCTTGACTATGCACTTACCTTGCAAAATAGATAGTCTGATGTAACAGGGGTTGCCACTGCAGCTGGAGCCTTTGTGGCCTGTAACAGGTCAGACATGAAATAATTATGTACCAGTACTAGCCAACAAACACTGGGTTGTGAAGTAGCTAGCTTTACAAGATTATATATACTGCTAGACTTCCTGGTGGAAACACTTGGCTTCTCAGATGGAGCCTATTTAAGAACATAAGAACGCAGGAGTCTGCAAGAGGCCGGTAGGCCTGTACGAGGCAGCTCCTTTGACCCTAAGTTCCCGTGTATCTAACTTTGTTTCTTGGAAATCAGATCCACTTCCTAATTCATGAAGCTATCCATCAACATACTAATAGGAAGTGTCCAGTCAGGTGAGTTTACAAACTTAGTAGATCAGGTAAGTGCTGTTTTTTACTCTTTCATGGCAGGAGGCTGTATTCCCAATAAAAGAGTTTAATGGAACACTGACTGCCATGTTAGTCCACCCAGCATTTCCTATTATATTTCCTTGTCAGGCTACAGAGAATGGATGGGCCAACCAGATGGGTTAACTAGGTGTGTAAACCTAAACATAATTAGCCAAAGCATCATTACTTTCACCTCATCATAAGAAAGTGTTGCCACAATGTTCATCATCACTCACACTCTTCTTGAAGATGTAGCGTCTACCCTTGCCCTTGGGAACGCCGCCCTTCCCGCCCTGCCGCCCCTTCCGCGTCCTCCTCTTGGTCTCCCTTTTGTCCGAGCTCCGCCCCGAGTCCTTCTCCTTATCGCCATCCTGGTCGTCGTCCTTGCCGCCGTTACCGTTGCTGGAGTCTGCATCCTTGTGGTCGTCCTGGTCCGCCTTGTCCTCGTCCCTAGCCCCCTCCTGGTCGTCCTCATCGCGGCCTCGTGGTGTCCTGGGCTGCACCCTGGGCTGCGGGCTCACGGCACCGGCCTGGCACTCGCAGCACACGATCTGGTCATGGTCGTCCCTTTGCCAGAGATTGCTCTCCTTCGTGCCACACTTGTCACACACGGGTTTGAGTCCGAACACCATCGTCCTGCCGTGGAGACGAGGCACAGCTTCTTCAGTGCTTTAGGTGGCTGGACAGGCCATGGAACCACGGCCTCTAAAGCCCTAAAGGTGCAGGGTGGCAGGGACTAGGGACTGGACTGTCTGAAGGCTTGTTGTTGTTGCTCCCCGACGCGCCTACTCTCGGGCGGCGCGGCGGGGCGGGGATGCGAGAAATACCTCCTCGCAGTAATAAGTCGCTCTCTTGTCCACCGCTCATGCACACTGGAATACACAGCAGGAAAACATATTAATCTGCCTGGTTTTGTTCAAATTTGTCCACTTGTGATCTTTATGATGGCTGATATTGCCTGCAAGAAAACAACATACCGGACCAATAGACAAATCAAGCGAGAACTGAGGGAACATCAACGTGGGGGTAGTTCTTTCTAAAATCTGCCCTATTCGTTTGTTATAAAGCCTTCTCTTGATTAAAAGCATATCTCTGATGTTTTTTTCATGCATTGGAGCCGAAATAGGACAAGTTAACAATAGCAGTGAGTGAAATATAAAAATGTAAGTAAGTTGGACCTCCCTCTGCGAGCTATTTTACGGCACGAGCTGATTCCTGCAACAGCGGGCTTGGCCGAGCTTCCACCATTACAACGGCACTTCTTGTAATCCTACTGCTGATGAGATGAAATTACAGTATTTACCTGAGGAGGATGGAGTGCAATAACATCAGATAGATAAAAAAGTCAGTTCTGTCAAAGTTATCATTTTCAAACTGTACATGTATATAAAAAGGGTCAAATCTACGGAGAGGTGTCCCTGGCTGGCTGTGACGTCACTAGTGCAAACAAACATTACGTGTGTGGTGTTGTGTTGACCTGCGGGGCTGCCATAGATTTTGAGGGCTGGTAAAGCATCGGTTCGTCGCTGGCAAGTGAAGGTTAGTGGTGCAGCATCTTTGGTCAGGAGAAAGCCTTGAATTGCTGGGTGCTGGTGGGTGCAGGTCAGGCATATGGGCAGTCAGCCTATCCTGTTTTCTTCTTTCCTCTTTTCCTTTTGGGGTGTTCCGCTGTGTATCGCTTCTCAGGTCCTTGGTTCTTCTTCACACTTCTATACTTCACTACGCACACTTAGTTACTTCACTGCACACACTTATATACTTCACCCTGCACTGAGCACCTAACCTAACAAAACCCCAAACAGTTATCTAGATCATAGGAAACCCGCAGAACTTATTGGGGAGTCTCAGTTACTATAAGTCTTGACTCAGAAAATTAATATAAACTGCCTTACTAATGAGACTGTTTATGCAACAAAGTGAGGTCATTCTGTGTTGATTTATACCTTAAGATGCTGGCTATCATGTCTTTGAAAATACTGTAAACTTAACCTACCCTAACCTAACAAAAACCCCAACATTACTATAGGTCTTGACTCAGAAAATTCATATATGCCTCCTTACTAATGAGACTTCCTATACAACAGAGTGAGGTCATTCTTTGTTGATTTATACCATAAGGTGCTGGCTATCATGTGTTTGAAGATTCCCTAAACTTAACCTAATTTTTTATAATTAGTTTGGAATATTGCAATGTACAATATCATAACAATTCAGAATGCAGTAATATTCTGTTTGATATATTTAAATAATGACTGAATTCCAGAGAGCAAAAAGATGCCTAAGAAGTTTCAAGGAGAGAACAGTAAATCGGCTGTGGCAAGGGCTCGGAGGTCAGAGGCTGTAGCACAAGAAAAGCAGAAGAAGGATAAGGCTCTGGAGGATGCATACTGGCAAGATGATGACAAGCATATACAGAAGAAGCTTGCAAGGAAGGTAAAATGTAGTAACACCTTGTAGAGAGCTATTCTTATTGTATAAAATAATTTTCTACTCTGAAATTTGAACAGTGCTACACTATATGTATGATTATAGCCTTTGCCAAAACAGGATGGAATATGCTAACATTGGACAGAGAGAGGTAGAGAATGTTGTGAAAGGCCTTTAAAACCTAACCTAACCTAACCTAATCATCAGGGGGCTAGTAATGGCTGAAGGTGATGACATGCTCTCAGAGGCTTGGTACTCCTCCCACATGTATGAACTAAACTTTGTTTCAGTTTAAAAGTATTCTGTTCATGAATCTTATTAGCCCAGTTGTGTGTTTTGTGCAGTATTTGTATGTGAAGGAAATAAATGTACCTAAATATGTTGGTTGGAAGCTGAGTTAAAACTATAATAAAACCTGGAATGGCTATGGAAAATGATAATGCAGGAGGAAGGAGGTGAAAAGACAGGTATTGGTAGGATGAAAGGGGGTGATGATTATTTCCTTGTACAAACAATGCTTAGCCTTTCCTTCTTGACATGCCAATGGAAGTATATTTTTATAGCTAATGCATACAATTAGGGGTTGGTAGATAATAAAAGATATGGCTTATCCATCAAAGTGTACTGAAATACTCAAAGTCAGCTGAACTCTTTTGTCACTAACTGCATGCTGTTTTTGTTCTTAGGAGGAACGTGAGAAGAAGCGCCTGGCTGAGCTGGACAAAAAAGCAGAAATTCGGGCCTTAGCAGAAGAGGAAGCAAAAGAGTTGGCTCCAAAGGCCACGCCTCAAAAGGTCACTGCATACCAGCTTCAGGTAGGACTAATCCAGAAATAATTATTTGCCTGTCATAGATGGCATGCATTGTAAAGGGCCTCAGCATATGCTAGAGCCTCTCAGCTATTAGATATCTCTCTACATCTTAAAAAGACTGATCTTCCTTATAAATTGGAACCATGGATCCTACCACTTAATGTTTGAATGTTTTGTGTATCAGTATTTAAATAGGTAATTCTACATCATGTTAAATGATGCATGAGGTGAGTATTTTTCATATATAATAGAAATTAACACCTGCCACTATTTAGGAAATGTAAAGGACTTGTCTGACTATTACAATGTATATCTTAAGAAGTCCATAAATGAGATGCCTAAAACTCATATCACAGTATCCACAGGGCTCATGTTGCCTCCCCACCACACCACTATGGGATAAAGGGTTACTGTTAATGATGGCAGACAGTTATTGCACAAATGTAAAACCTTAAATAATTAGGTTACCTATTTATATACTATGCAGTACTACATTACTGAGTGAGCCATAATTAGCTTTCTAATTTAAAAAGTTGACAAGGTTAATACTTTTAGGTAAATCTCTGTTTTCAGCTCACTCATATTGGCAATAATCTTGAAATCTTTCAGAAAAATAGAGAAAATCTGGCAGCGATGGAGAATGAAAAGGAGAAGGTCCCAACCCACCTTGAAACGCCTCTGGTGGAAAACCTCAACAGGACCATGGAAGATCAGGTAGAAGGAAGTGGCATTGACGCTGCCATAACTGCCCTCAGGTGAGCATTCACACACACACACACACACACACACACACACACACACACACACACAAACACACTCACACACACCTGTGATGAATGAATGTATAAACCTATGATTTTCAAGTGTAGTATGCCTTCCCTCAGGCTCAAGCTTACTTCTTTCAATTTTTTTTTAGATGTTGTCAATTATAATGAAACTGATTTTACAGCGTACAAGATACTCCATCGGAAGATCGTCATCCAGAGAGGAGGATGGCGGCTGCATTCAAGGCCTATGAGAGTAAAAGGCTTCCTCAGCTCAAGAAAGAGAACCCTTCCCTGCGGTTATCTCAGCTCCAGAAGATTCTGAAAAAGGAATGGCAAAAGAGTCCAGAAAACCCTCTGAATAAGCAGTAGAAGTAACTGGAGCAGAAAGGGAAAGTGCCAGCTTTAAGTGATAGTTGTATGTCCATACTGGACAGTCACAGACAAGAGTTCCAACCCATCAGTGAGTCACAGTGTGATTCACCATGGATTCATGGCATATCTCAACAGTTTATCTACCCTTGTGAAGTATTATGGTGTCATTATCATCATTATGGGGGAAAAAACTTTTATATTAGTCTTTTTTATTTGGATTATGGCAGGATTGTATCATTTAAATTAGTGAAGAATCTGGTGAGTTACTCATCTTGTAAACATAATGGTTTTAGCATTATGTTGCCAAACTTCTTTTGAATATCAATGATTTGTTGGTGATACCTACACAGACATCATTATTGAATAGCCTTTTGAACTAACTGTGGATTACTTTATTAAACTTCCTCAAAGAATTACAATAGTTTACCTCCAATTTTTTTTGTTTGCATGTGCCTCTGTCCAGCGCCAGATAGAGCTACCATTGGGCCCTGGTGCTGCAAGTAATTCCGGGCCCATAAGTATCAACATGCGAGCCCAGAGCCAGTTCAGCCCGGGCGGCCGGGCCCCTTATGAGGCCAGGCCCTGGTGCTGAGATACCAGCTCCCCCACCTCTCTCAGGCCCTGCCTCTGTCCACATTGCTTTGATTTTGTCACCTTACATTTTGTTATTATAATTTGTTTGGATGAATCCTCACATACCTCATTTACATCAAATGCAAGTGAAAATATGTCAATAAACATTTGATAATTTTGCTTAAAGTATCCTAAATTTATCTGTCTGGTAGACTGTGTTACAAAATTAAGCAGTAGATGTGCTAGGTAAATTTTTTATATTTTTTATGTACTGGTTAGTAAGTAACATGAACACACAGTCAAATCCCAGCCCAGGCAGTCGGGTAGCAGCACACCCAACTGTTCATCTTCCTTTTTGTGCTGGTAGATAAATGGGTACTTGGAGAAATCTGGGGTAGATAAACTGTGGTAACCTGGACATTGCACCTGCCCTGTGTCCTGGGGCAATGCATCCTTACCCACCACAGGCTCAAGGGCCAGTACAGTGGAGATGAGCTTCTTGGCTACACGCAGCTATATCGTATGCCCCCAACTTTACCTTTACCTACAAATTCCCAGTCTGAGACACATGGACCTCAGCATGAAAATATCCACCCTGCTGTGGTGAGCTAGTGGCATTCTTTTACTTCTTTGTGCTGGTGATGGCTAAGGCATAGTGTTAGTTCAGGAATTATTATTTTTTTCTTAAAAAGGGAAAGTTTCAAAGTGTGGTGTTTATTGCTAGGACTTGCACTAAAGATTTCTTGAGTTTTATTAAATTGCTTTCTCCTTATACTTGCAGAATGAAGGAGAGTTAACAGTGGTTTCTCTGCCTATTATGGGGCAGTGTAAACTGAAGCATGCATTTGTGATCTCAGTGTCTCAGAGATGAGCTTCTTAGAAAACATATTTGAAGTAACTTTCTTTACAGCATGCATGATATAACGCAATATTTTTGAAGAGCAACATAGCTAAGAGGTTGTTAGAACTTTTAAAAAATCATTTTGGATTATCTTCACAAGGAAAGTCAGTGTAAATACCTAACTGACATGCAATTCTGCCTCCCTTTCTCTTCCTGGAGGGTGTGCATAGATGAAGGTTTACTGTTGATGTTTGAACAACCTGTCAGATAGGCATGTGTGTTGACAGGGAAGCTCCAACCACCACCACTAGAGCTCCACTGCAGTAGGAAAGCAAAGTCAAAAAGTCTAGGCTTTCTGCACCTCTCTGCCATTACTTGCTTAGATCATACTTGTCCAGATTGTAGCCTGTATAGATGATGCTAATGGGTTACAAATAAAGGGAAAGGAAATGCTTAATATTGTGGAACTGTTGAATGAGGGTACAGTATTGTGTTGTCAAGTGTCAAATTTTACTGACGACAAGTTTCAGCTGCTGTGAATTAAATTAACTTCCATTGCTTTTGTTTGTGCTTCAAGAAATAATACTTTAATATGGTAAAATGAAGGTACTAAGTGAAGTTGGGAAGATGCTTGCCATGTATAGTTACTCACCTGCTGAACATGACTCTACCTGCTCAACAACTGACTCCCTTTTGGCAGCTTAAGGTCACCTGTATGCCATCCATCAACCCTGATTGCAGTTGTGACAGGACAAGTGGAATAATGGAGAGGTAACCTGACATAAAGATATGCCCCCCAAAACATGTCATTTTTCACCGATCTGCATCACCCATAAAACCTAAGGAATGTGAACTTAGAAAAAAAGGCTGTTTAATTTCATTGGCCTCTAAGAACATGGCTATTTTACAGAATGAGTACTATTTAGTTTATTTTATTAGAATCACATTTTGTTGAACTATATCCTGCATTATATTCAGTGACTGGTTTAGTTTGCAGAGACTGAGTACTTTTTTATCAAGCATTTGTCTCAAGATTTGGTTCATCCTTAGGCAGTAGCTATGTTGCGGGATAAAAATGCTGGAAAACTAAATTCTCAAAGTATATAGGACTGACTTTTGTATTGGGATGTTCAGTGACCTAGTTGTATCGGCCACCACTGCTGCATAGCTTACTTTATGTAGCACAAAAAAAGCATCTTGATACCATTTTCTGCTTTTGTTGAATATTAATATGTTTGGCTAAAGTAGCCCCTGTTATCAATCAGTTTGTTACTATATTTATATAATATTTGCTATTTTGGTTGTTATAAAGTAGAATTGCCTGTGATAAAGAGTCCAGATAAAACATTGTGATTTTCAAGATTTATATTGCACGCACAGACTAATATGACCATGTGATGTGTGTCCACAACTTGTTTTGTAAATGTTGTCATGTATTCTGTGTGGAGTGGGACTAATAAAGTACAGGTTCAGGGCTAACGTTAGGCATGGACCGGCAACAAGCTGGGTGTATTGCCAGGGCCAACATATAGGTTATGCTGGCTCTGGTAGGCAAGCATAACTCCATATGTTGGCTGTGGCAGTACATGTGGTCACCGATCACTAAGCAGCACGATAACCTGCATGATCTCTGTCCATATGGCTTCTTCCTGTGTCATGTTTTTAAGATTAAATATGACATCCTAATACATACACAGTGTTTTCTTCTCTTTGACAAAGGTTACCACATGAGTGACAATGTTGTGGGCACAGAAAGCTCCTATTTCTGCCCATATATCTCAAGCTTTTACACTCAATTCTACCTCGAAAGTTCGGACTAGACGACCGCGGCGGTCTCCAGTTATCCCAGCTCGTAACTTTCTTTTCCAAATTAATATTTATAAAAGTAATGACAGTTGAGAAAAGCTTAGGTGCAGTTGATCTTTCAGTACGAGAGGATAAAAGATAGGTAGGTTGTCTTGGGAGGAAACGAGGTGATGGAGTTTGGCTATAAAGTTTTCTTGGCCTGAGAGTATGTAGCAAAACTGAGTGTCAAAGGAAAGGAGCAACTGTAGGAGACATATTTATACAGCCATGAAAGCAACTGGGACAGAAGGACAGTATAATTCTACCCACAGTGATAAATGGTTCAGAAAACTGGACATGGATTAAGATACAAACAGTAGGAATTAATGTGTGAAATTATTTAAATGAGACGAGTGTGTGGGACTGATGGGATGGGATGCAAGAGTGAAAATGCTACAATACGCCACCTGAATGTACTATGCTCATGTTCACTGAGAAGAAAAAAAACACATTGAATTTGCTCTGTTATGATCTTCCAACCTATTTTCATTTCGAGGCTACGAACAACACGCGGTTCACTCGGAATGCTCCGCGTCGGTAGCCTAGTATTTGATGAAGCTCTTTGTTAGTAAGGAGATAATATAGTTCTTCCTTTATCATAGTGAAAGACCTTGATGAAACAATAGGAGTAAAAAGTATATATGATAGATTTGATGAGCGTCCTATGCAGAAAATAATACAGTTGAGAAAAAAAACGAATCCTAACCTCACCCTCCTTTTATACGGTATAAGAACTATCCTTTGATTAAAACAGTTACCTATTTGGGGGCTGTGGAAACGAAAAGAGATAAATAGGCTAGTACTTCAGGGATAGCACCATCTCTAATATAACATAACAGCGATCAGTGGATAGCACGTACAAGGTGTAAAGACAAAAGAAGCGATACAAAGCGTCGGGAGAAGAAGAAGGAATCCGGGAAGGTGTGTTATGTGCCGTGTCTAATTTTTGTTAATGGTGCCCCGAGGGAGTGTTTGTCGCATTTACTGATGATATGGGACTAGAAAACACGTGGCCGCCGCTCTGCAGATGATGGCGGGGAAAGACTGCGAGGACTGAGAGACACCGAAATCGCCATTGCTGTGAGTTGAAGGTAAGGGCGGGCTCTCTTGCTGTCTGTGTTTTTCTATCTGTGCTATCTCCCTGTCTGTTTTGGCCTGTCTGTGTTGTCTTCCTGTCTGTGTTCTTCTATCTGTGCTGTCTTCCTGTCTGTTTTGACCAGTCTGTGATGTCTTCCTGTCTGTGTTCGGACAATTTACAGGTTCACCCAACCAACGATTTTGTCACGTGGTTAATGTTTTTCTGGTGATAAATGTAATGAATTGCATGGTTTAGTACCTCATTTCCGTCGCAAATGTCTACTTTTCGAGTTATGCCTCTTTTCATGTTATGCCTATCCCCTGATTCTCAACGATCTTGGGGGACCTGTGGGAACTCGGAGTTTTTGGGTGGGTGGGCATCCTCTCCTGTGATTCTGTTGTGTCACCCCGAGTGGGTGGCAGGTAGAGTGATGGCCCATGCTCTCCGAAGTTCATAGAAAATGTGAAATCTCAACACAGAAATTAATCTAAATAGGAATGGGGAGCCGTGTAGTGCAACGACTTGCCTGATGGGCTAGCCTCCCATAACTCACTCTGCGAGGGGGGTATCTCTTTGGCAGACTGGTTAAGGAGTGGCTTTCCCGTCTCGCTGGTCGCGGGTTCGATCCCCAGCGCCGGTAAACCTTTCTTCTTCTAGATTAATTTATCGTGTGTTTCGTTACACGCTGTGGTCGTGTGGGAGTGTTGTAAAGAGAAAATTGTGGCGTTTCACAGCCATACCCATACTCTAACCCTAAATAGTATGTTTAATGATCATTTCAGCTACATATATCATAGGCTGGCTGAGTGTAGTGTGGCAGGTTTTGGAGGGAGAAGGTTAGGATAGATAGTCAGACATCTTAGGGGAAGGATAACAAGATTGGTAAGGTTAGGTTAATTTAACGCCCCCATATCTTGCTTCCTACCTCACGAAGTGCTCTTTATTGTTATGTACGTTTTCTTATCTTAAACCTCTCAGAAAATCATTGGAAGGTAAATATCATCTTCCAGGTAAGGTCCAGTAGGTCGTGTCCCACAACAAATACTTCCAAAGGGCACAACGGAGATCAGTCGGGTTCTCATGAGTTTTTTTCACATTCATGGTGCAAAAGCCTTGTAAGACTATCACTATGAAGGCTCTTTAAACTACCCATGATGCTTGCCCCCTATGAGAATTCTGTGCCCCTTTACTGTGCCCCAGTGCCTGCAGTTGATCTGGCAATACCCAGAAAATCTATGAAAGCCTTTTCAAATAAAACTGTGTAGCCAATGCCCCAAAATGCTATAGAATATGGGCCTAAATGAATCTCACTTTAGTCAGTTTTCTTTTCCAGTGGTGTAGGTAGGTAGGCCTATCTATCTATCAGAAGAGGGGCACCTGGGAGGGCGCTTGACAAATGGAACTCAGGGGCATTCTTATGCCATTTAGAATGATACTAGGATTTATTCTAAGATCAGATCAATAATGGGCATTAAAACATGGCCAGGAGGGGGCATTGGACTCTCTACGGGGTACGTGCCCCCCTGTAGCTACAAAAGTGTTATTTTCTGATGAGTTTTGACAATTTTATATAATTTTTTATTCCTGTTTGGGTGTAATCACCCCTGAGCTCCCAGAGCTCCCATGCAGCTACCCTATCCATCCCAAGTCTCTCCTGGCAGGATCAGTTAACTTGCCCCATCCATAAGGAGTCTTCTCCAACAGATTCTCGACAATTACTTTGACAAACAACCATGCCTAATACTCAGTTCATGCATATGCTGAAATTTGATGGAGCAAGGATGCACCCCTGCCTCACTCCTGAATAAACAGGGAAGAAGCTGGAAATGCCTTCCCCCATACTTCACAGCACTCTCAATCTCAGAGTAAAGGCCTGTCATCAGGTCAGTAATCCTTGCAGGAATCCCACAAAGCCACAGAAAGTCCCAGACTGCCTCACGATACACTGAGTCAAAAGCCTTCTTGACATTGACATAGGCTGCGAGTAGCCTGTGTCAAAACTCATGCAGTGTTCCACGAGGATGCAAAGTATAAGGATCCCATCAATTGTTGACTTGGCTGGGCATGAACCCGAATTGCTCAGGTCTCTGAAGTATAGCAAATGAGATTGATTTAGTATCAGCAGCATATGAGTGAGTATATACTTTGCCTGGTACACTGAGCAGTGTAATGCCACGGTAATTGTTGCAGTCAAGAGGAATGGCACCGATCTGTCACATGGCAGAGAGCACCTCATACAACCCATGGATCATGGCTTTTATCATATCTGCACTGATGTGATGGACCCCAGATCAACTGGCAATAAGTGAAAATATATATTTAGGTCTGGTTTATGAAATAAACTAATATGTGATATATGGTAAAGATTAGTTTTAGGTTCCTCTTTTTTATAATAGGAGGTAATGTTCCACAATTTCAAGAGTAGAAATTCAAGCAGTACACAACAGAACATCCTTGATATGTCTCATTTTGAAATTGAGGCAGAAAGTAAGATAATTATTCAGAATTTTGTGGCTTTCAGCTGACCCAAGTGGCTGGTGACTGGCCCGCTGTGGTGGAGGCTGCGGGGCTGGCTTGGCAGTAAAGGGACAACTGCTGACTCAGCTTTTCAGTATTGGTCAGTTTATGGGAATTTTGAGCAATTGTTTGGCAGAAGAGTGAAACCTTAAGTGTATAAACATAACTTGAACTTTAATTAAGAAAAAAATCTACTAGTGCAGTTTTCCTGTTTGTTTCAATATTGAATAAATGTTATCTGACCTGCAGTGAAAGATTTTTTTAGTTGGATTTCGTGAACAAATTTTTTACCTTTAATTTGAGTAACAAGTCGTTTAACTAAATTTAGTTTATCAACTAATTTAACTTCACCTAATATGGGAGCTTCTTCATGGTAAATCGTTTTTTATTTAGCTTCCTTTTTTTCTTCCCTTTCTTTGATCATGCAAACTTTTGTATAGGTAATGATTTATCCCTACCTGTTGTAGTGAAGTAGTTTTGTTTAAAGTGAGTTAATGGATGACCAAATAGGAGGGGCAGTAGTCTTCATGAGACAAAAAATATGAAAGAACATCCAGGAACAATGATCTGGGCTGTAAGGTGAGGCTCTAATTAGGGTTGAAAAGCTTAATTATTATTGAAAGATATGAAAAAAATGGGAAATAACTAAGAATGGAAAACATGTAAACATTGTATATTAGTGTTTAAGGAGAGAATATGAAGAAATAAATATGGCATAAAGATCAGAGGACTGCAGGAAATGCTCTAGACTACACTTGAAAAAGCATGGATGGGGGATCTCTTTATGAGTCAATTAAAATTAAAATCATATTTGCTTTTAACTTCTGATGCACATATTAGAATGATTGACTAACACTCCCAGTCATTGTTCACAGGTGAGTACCTTGCATGCCTCGTCGGGGGACAGCTCCGGGGGACCTCAGCAGCGACACCTCCGCATGGTGTCAAGGTAAATAAAGAGAACATCATTTGTGTGGTTAGGTGGTAGGCACTGCCAGGACCCTAACCTCTGGCTTGTTTTTCAGGTACTCTAATGTCTGCAGCATTGATTTTACAGATACTTCCTACAGCAGCAATTCTGTACCAGGAGCTTGATAGCATCACTATCTTCAGGCAGAAGATTGTCTTCCACATTCATTGTGGTCAGTGCAAATACAGCAACCTTTTGACTAGAAAACTTCAAGATACTGAGCAGTCATGCAGTGTGAAATTTGCTGGTAAGCATGACTAACTTTGTAAATAAATATACACCAAAGTAGTTTATGTCTTTAAATAGACTATGCATCTTTAAGTCTTACACTGACTACTCAGTCTTGGATTTGAGGTGTTTATTTGATATCTCCCCTTGCTAAAGATTATGTATCTATCCATCTAATTGTAACTCTAATTAATCTTCTTCCCTTGGGGGTATGGTCACAGCATAATGTAAGTCTCCAATTCTCTATCCATTAACTCTTATAATTCTAATTAATCTTCTTCCCTTGGGGGTAAGGCAACAATATAATATAAGTCTCTAACTCTCTATCCATTAACTCCTATAATTCTAATCAATCTCCTTCCCTTGGGTGTATGGCCACAGCATAAAATAAGTCTCCAGTTCTCTGTCCATTAACTCCTATAATGTTGTCAGCATCCCTTCTCCTGTTCCACTTTCATGTATTTTTCAGTCTTATCAATCCACCTCTCCATTGATCTTCCTGTCACCCCATGGCCTCATGTCTTGGGGGATTACATCTTGGGTCCTGTGACTTTGTTATTCACAGGTTGTCAGCATTTAGGTTACTGTTTTATTAGTAGGTTATTACTTTCACTGTGTGTTGCTGCTGTGAATGATTGTTTTATGTCTTTTGGGTATTGCATCACTTTGTTTTATATTGTATCTGCAGTCTTGATTAACCAATGAACGATCGAGCCTAGGATGACGTCAGAGGTCGCGATCTTAATTTTCGGCATCAGGATATATTGAAATCAGTGATAATACGGAGTGCCTAAACAACAATGGACTCGTTTGGGTGAACAAAATTATGCCGTGTTCTCGACTCAAACCAATTAAAAGTGAATGATTACCATATGTGAGATATATCGAGTAATTTTTCGAAGTGTTTTATTGATGGAAGTGAATTATTTTAGCATTAAATATGTGCCCCCATTAGTGTTTACTTCTCCAAATTGAAATAAGGTTTTTTTTTTAAATGACTCTGTCAATCACTCATCATTTTAACCTAAACCAAATAATTATATATATTAACTAATTGTTTTATTTTCAGTGTCATGTTCTGGATGTTCTTAGTAAGAAAAATATAAAACATTGGTGTAAGTGTGAAAACCAATACTATGATATCTACAGATATGAAACTCGCATAACACTGACGACATGTTGACTGAACTTTGGAGAAAGAACACACAAATCTTCAACAAGAGATGGATAACCTCCGGCTTCGGCAGGGATATAAATATTTATTTTTATTTTGGGGGGGTCAGATTTCTTCTCTCCACCAGTCCCATCACTAACCCTTTCCGTCAGTGAGAGCCACATATTATTGTTTCTTTCATCAGTGGGTAAGGAAAGTTCATAGTTCTCATAGTTTTTATTGTTTTGTAGCGATTACACATGGGACGAGGCAGTCAAAATAGCATAGTCGCCCCCTATTCCTGTATAGCCTCCGCGTTGGTCACACAGATGGTTTGAAGCAGAAACGGAACAAATAATAACACGAGAGGAACTAAAGAAAATACTATGGATGGAGGAAGGATAAGGATGTGCGGAATAGCCAAAGAAAGTGATGATTAGCGGGGTCATAGGAAACTAATGTCAAGGAAGGGAAAATACCGTGGAGAAAATGTAAACTCATGCAAATGTTTTAAAGGGTGACTACTGTATTGAGGAAAGAACCTACACGTACATAATTTAAGAATGAGGTGCGTGTCTGTGGCCAAGAAATCTAGAGCAGCCATCTAGACCCCCTGTTTGTGGCACTGGTGGTGCAGATAAGAAGCTAACTACCTCGTTTTCCATAAATAAGCTTCTAATGGAGCTGTTAATTACGTAGTCTTGGCCGTGCTGTGTAAGTGTTCTGCCGATAATAAAACTTGTCGACAGAAGTTCGAACACTTCAGAGCTTCGTCCGTCACGAGAGAACGGACGTTACTACTCTCAATTATTACTGTTACTGAGTGCATGTGTCTACTGTTCAGGGTCAGATTATATCACCTTCAGTCATTGTTAGTGAAAGGAGCGAGTGAGCAGGTAGCTTTTCTAATAGCTATGCACTAAAGTCTCTAGATAGGATAAAAGGCGGCTATAGACAGTCAGCTTTAGGTTTATGTATATTTTTTCACCTCAAACTAACACGCAACAACATTCTAGTGAAGGTAGTGAGTGTTTCCCGCCTGGGGACACACGCAGCTGCTTCGTGGAGGATGGGAGGGAAGCGTTGGTTTTCTCGATGCAGTCACAGCCATCCAATGTGTGTGTCTGTGTGTGTGTGTGTGTGTGTTTGTGTGTCACCAGTTAAGATGGCACGACTCTAGGGATCAATTGAAAGATAGAAACGACTTATGTAATGGACTGACAATTAGTTTATTATCATATTTGTCATTATTGCACTGGTTGAATGGATTTAACTAGAACCAAAACAGATAATGAAGTTGTATCCATATAAAGAAGTTGACAGTGGCCAGCAACATACTGAGACAGAGTAAATGGACAGTAAGCGACATGCCTGTTCCTAGCAATCTACTCTTTCTCAAATGGAAGACGAACAGATTTAGCGAACATGCACTAAGGGAAGGAGAGGAGAGAGGGAGAACGAGGAGAAAGAAGAGGGAGAGAGTCGGAAGAGAGAAGCAGAGAAAGAGAGAGATAGGAGATTCTATTTACATATCTACATCATAATATGGTTCATAAGGTGACGAACAGAAGGATGCTGCTACATTAGTTACAGTAGTGTGTCCGATGTGGCAGCAGATAAAGTATTGCGTAATAATTTATTTTGTGTATTAATTTTGTTTTTCAATCAAGAATTTCGGGCGCCACCTGCACCATTGTTTGTTTGCTTGCTTGTTTGGCAGTCTGTTTACTCTTTCACATCTTTGTTTACGTTTTCTTGTTCCGTGTGTTGACTTGATTTTGTTCTTTGTTGTTCATCCATGTCCGTCTTGTTTGTGGAAAGGAGGGAGAAAGAGTGCGGGGGAGGAGAGCCTAAACACACACACACACACACACACACACACACACACACACACACACACACACACACACACACACATGAATGCAGTAATTTGTTTTCCTCCACTTCACCTCCGGAAATGCATACATAAGAAAAACAGTACTCATCTAGTATATATCTAATTCCTATAGACTAATATATGTAATGAACTGATGCAGCAAACTCAGATTGTGTTGCAAAAAGGAAAGGTCTCGGGCAGAAAAATCTTCAATGCAGCAAAACGAAGATGATACTTTTCTCATCAACGTCTTGCTTAACGTGATTTTTTAATTTTTTTATAATTGTTCCTTTATTTAGCTTGGTTTACGGACAGACACAAGTTTACATCACAGTCTCGGGGGTTGGGGGGGTGGGGTGTAATGGGAAGGAAGAGAGGAAGAAAGGGGAACGGGGATAGGAACTGGAGGGATGTATGAGTGTTAGTAATGGGGATGGTTATGGGGTAGAGGGTATGGGATGGGAAGGATAAGTGGAGTGCGGATAAAAAGACATATATAATGGAGTAGGAAAGGAAGCAGGAGAGATGAAGAGGAAAGGGGGTTAAGAAAGGGGGCATAGCAAAGGTGAGGGATGGTAGAGAGGGACGAGGGGTTGTTGCGGTGGTAAAAGGGAGTGTTGGGGATAAGGTAACATGATTGGGGAAGGGGGGGGGGGGAGAGTTAAAGATGGAAGAGACGGAGCGGGAGGTACACAGTCTAGGGGTCGTTAAGGGGACTTCTGACGCCAGTGTTGCCCGTCCATGGATAAGACTCGGGGCAATTCTGACACGTCCTCATGTAGCGCACGCCGCCCTTGTGCCACACGTTGCAGACCTTCTTGCTCGTGCACTTCTGGCGGTCCTGTGAGAGGGAGAAAGGGAGTTGGTGTTAAGGTGGTTCTGGTGCATTGGCGTTCGTGTTTGGTGGGTGAGGACGTTGTGTATGGAAGTTTTTTCTCTGTATTATTTTAAGTGATTTTTTTTCTACATAATATTATGTTTCAACGTGGGGAGGATTGGGGGATGGATGTGTTATGACGACGGAAAGGGTGTGAGGCAGTGGTGTACAGTGAAACGTAAACACACACACACACACACACACACACACACACACACACACACACACATTGACCCTCCCCCCCTCCCACCACACACACATACATATACCCCCCACCCACACCCACACCCACCCACCCACCCACACACCCACACACACACCCACACACACACATTCACCCTCCCCCCCCCTCCCACCACACACACATACACATACCCCCCCCCCTCCACCCACACCCACCCACGCACACACACACACACACAGCACCCACCGAGTAGTTGCACTGGAAGGGGCCGAAGCTCTTGACGCGGGAGAGGGGCGTGGGGTCCCTCATCCACTGCAGCGACTGCCAGTTGGTGACGAGCCACACGTCGTCCATGGCGGTGATGGTGTCAAGGAAGGCGATGAAGCCCTCCTTGTGGTGCGGCGTGGTGAACCAGGCCGCGTGGTAGAAGAGGCCGAAGGGAGCTCTGTAGGAGAGAAGGAAGAGAAGGGATATGACCTGGGGCTTTGGGTAGAGAGGTGATGGGGTGATAGGATTGTTTAGTGTGGCCTACGGTCGATCGAGACTCCTTACATGCTGTGGGTGTAGAGTGATTCCCCATCTTCACCATTTTCCTTCCTCACCATGTTTTCTCACTCATCTTTTCTCTTATACTTGCCCTTTACCTTTTTGTTTTCCTCATATTCTCCCCCAGTGCTTTTACATTACCGCCCTTTCCATATTTTATTCATCCGTCACTTCCGTACTCCCTTAACCCTCCCTTCACACACTCACCAGTCTCTGCTACATGTATTATTAGTTTATGATCTTACCTACTCCTAATGCAATCACTCCCTTTTTCTTCTCGCTTTCTTGCCTAACAATCACATTATCTTTCTTATTATTTTCCATTTCATCTTTCATTTTTTATCTCCAACCTCACACACGCACTCACACCCGCACTTCTTTACATCTACACGCATTTGCATTCAAGTTAGCCGATTAAGTCTGTCTCTCTCGTACCTGTTAGACGTGTAGTGACGCTCGAAGTTCTTGATGAGCATTTTGTAGACACCCTCGGCGTCGGCGGGGGTGGTGCAGGCGTCGCCCATGGAGCAACGGCCGCCCTTCAGGTCCTGCCACATCACCATCGGCACCTGCCACAGACCTTAATAGGGAAGAAGGAAGGGGACATGAGAAGGAGGAAGAAGGGAGGATGTGCAGAAAGAGGAGGAAGAGGAAGAGGAGGACGCACACACACACAAACACCTCTCCACACACAACCCCTCTCACACACACACTTCCCCTTCACCCACAGAAACACACTCCCTTTCTCCCCATCTTTCACTCATTCCACCAAATCCTCACGTATACACACCCGGGTAGGAGTTGGTGGGGCAGGGCGGGATCATGCAGTCGTGGAAGATCCTGTAGTCGAGGGTGTAAGGCCAGCTCGGGGGGGTGTTCTCGTACACGGGCATGGACGAGTCGTAGGTGAAGTTCTGCTCGTGCAACATCCTGTACATCTTGTTGCCGCCCACCTGAGGAACACGTGGGCAGGTGAGATGAAGGGTGCGAGAGGGAGGATGGGGATGAAGGTATTGAGAAGGAAAAGGGGAGTTTATAATAAAGAAGGGGATGTGGACTAGGACGGGGATGCTGGTAGAGATGATTATAAAGGGAAAGATGGAGGATGAGATAGCGGTTGCGGAAAAAAAGGAGTTGAAAGTAAAATATGTACCAAAACAATAGGTTGAGATGAGGGGTAAGAACTTAGAAGATGTGGATGGATGAGAACAAAGAAGGGAATATGGTAGAGAAATGGTAGGAATAGTAGAAGGATGATGATGATGATGATGAGGAGGAGGATCTTATATGGACTCATACAAAGAAGCAACAGAAATACTACAGGCGATGAATTCAAACGCTAATATAATCAAATGACGTAATTCTAATCTCAATCTTCGTCTCCTAAGGCAAACAAAGGGCACACTTACAGCAAGGAAGGGAGCCCTCATGCCCCTCACGTCCTCCATCTTCACCCCGCCGTACGCTGACAGGATCTCCCTCTGGCCAGCGATCTCCTTGGCCCATTTGCTGGTGGAGAACTGCTCACCGAAACTATGGCTGTGGGGGTGAGGGTGGAGGGGCGGGTTAGGCACGGGGAAGGGGAGAGAGAGAGAGAGAAAGGGGGTGCGGGAGGAGAAACGTGATGTGTTGGGGTGAACTAAAGGGAGGGTAAGGAAAGGGTGGTGGTGGTAGTGGTGTTGGTGGTGAAAGTGATGGGTGATTTGAGTCTGGGGGTGAAGTGTGAAGACAGCCGATGAAGATAGTATTATGGTAGTGAGGAGCGAGTGAGGAATGTTGTTGATAAATTGACTTAATGGCCATTATGGTTATGATGGTGGTGGTGATATATATAGAGTTAATAATAGTAAGAATAATTCACTATTGTAATGTAAAATAATTCACGTTATGAAATTTGTTGTAGCTAAAAGTGTCACATTTTATGAATTGTTTTACTTTTTTTATGTTCAGAATAGAAGTGGATGCATGCAGCTTGTTACTTTTACGAAAGACTTCGGAAGCAAAATGAAAATGCGTACTAATAAAATACGAAGTTCATACTCTTGAAAAAAAAATGGATGACAATATGCCAACTAATTTTTCTAACGAATAACTAAACTACCCCATTGTATTGTCTGTAAAGAGTTTGAAAAAAAAGGTAAATGTATGTATTAAAATCCAGGGTATATAAAATAACGCAGCGAAAAAAAATATATATGGTTATGTTTTGCATGTACTTGAATCTGGGTGAACCATGAGCTCAAAATATACTGTAAGAAGTACATGTGCAGTATCATTACAGTGTCTCGGCTCGTAATATATGTTAAGGCTTTTCTGTGGAGTTCAGGTGTTTGGTGTCAGTCTGAGGCGTGTGAGAACAGGTGTGAAGGGCTTGCCACACAGGCGTTACGTGGCAGAGGGTACAGTGTAGCGAGAGGTAGACAGAGATGCTAGGTGTCATGCAGAGGTAGATATGTAGGTGGATAGATAAATAAACAGGTAGAGAGACATGATGCAATAAAATGCTGAAAAAAAGGTAGCTAGCGTCTACATATATACATTTTAATTTCGAACAGGTAAATAAGAAGCTTGAAAGGTTTATATCAAACGAAAAAAATAATTAAAAAGAAGCTGGGTTGATTTAACAGATTAGTAAAAAAATAATAAATACCCTGTAGCTCCTATATTAAGTACTACTTTTGCTTAGGATAAAGACTGGGCTTGGAATTTTAGGATATATACAGAGAGGAAGGGGTAGCAATAACATTATGCACAGAGCTGAACGATGCAATACAAGTATATCTAAGAATTCATGCAACACACCCACTTAGAAATAAACGACAGGATAAACAGGAAATCGGGACAAACAGAGAGAAATAGGGGAAAGGGACAAATCACAAGTAGAAAAGCCACTAAAGAGATCGAAAGACTAACAGACCATCAAACGGACGAAGAGACAGACAGACACAGACAGAGACAAACAGACAACTTACGTGATGCTGTGAGAAGCGATTTCGTGCCCTTCGGCGTAAAGGTTCTGCACCTGCGAGTAATCGGTCCACTCGTGACTCACATACATGGTGGACAGGATGGGGCAGCCGTTGGGGTTAACGCGACCCTTCTCGAACAGGTCCACGTACAGGTCCTTGTTGAGGTCGTTCACGGAGTCGTCAAAGGTGAGGAGCACGAGCTGGGGTGTCTCGGCGGGGCTCAGACCAGCTGCACCACGGACGGGTTCGAACAGAGGCATAACAGGCAGGCAGAGAGGCAGGCAGGGAGACACACAGGCAGGCACACACGTATTGAAGTAGGCAGACGAGCAGGCAGATGGGGAGATCGAAGGAGCAGGCAGTTGAAGTAGAGGGAGAAGAGGGAGAGGGAGAAAGAGGATGTTTATGAGCTTAGGAATATTGTATTTTAGTGGAAGGATAAATATTCTGAAATGGAATAACGTAAGGAAAACGGATCACTGCAGAAAAGAATGGAAAATTCGCGTGTGAGATATTTCCTGAAGTCGACGCTTTGCTTTCTTTCTCCTCACCATCCTTGTTTGTAAGCCTGATTCTTCTTTGGTCTTCTTGCAGCTAATTCTGCCGCCACGGGGTTTAGTTTATATACAGATAATAATAATTGCTTTACTCCACTCATGTAATAGTGAGTGAAAGCTAAACAAATGCCAAACTACAATCACCATCACCACTATCATTGCCACCAAGAAGCTTGTCAATGCAACATGCAGCTCCTCTTGCGCTCGCAAGGAGGAGGAAATTAAGATGCAGGAGAACGAATAGAAAAAAAGAGTAGCAGGAACAGGAATTTGTGTGTTTGTGTGTGTGTGTGTGTGTGTTTGTCCTGAATTCGTCCAGGAGGTCGAGGAGACACTTGAGCGAGGTCATCGGTTGTTTCGCCTTTTTGTTTCTTCCTCCTTCTCCCCCTTCGCGTCTTCCTGCTCATACTTACGACACGGAGTGGGAGGCTATTTCGTGTCCTTCGGCGTAGAGGTCCTGCACTTGGGAGTAGTCAGTCCACTCGTGGCTGACGTACATGGTGGAGGCGATGGGGCAGCCGTTGGGGTTCTTGCGACCCACGTGGAAGAGATCATTGTAGAGCCCTTTGTTGAGGTCGTTTACAGCGTCGTCAAATGTGAGGAGGACTAGCTGGGGAACCTCCACGGGGGAAAGTCCACCTGTTGTATAAATGTGGCGGGGGAAGGTTATCCTGTGTTCTGCCTGGGAGTGAATGTTATGGGATTGTGCATGGGGTGTTTAAGGGATCGAAGAGGGCTAGGGTGTTAAGGGCTTACAGACAGTCTTAAGATCCATAACGACAGGTCAGCCACATGCTCACACTGACAGGAGACAAGTCTATAGATGCCGTCTCTGACTCTGAATCTGTACTGCCGTGGGGTGTGACTGACCTGTCTATGAATCTTGAGACAGTCCCGTTTACTTTGGGACGAGGGTCGAGGCGAAGAGGATATGGGGGTATTATTTCGTTCTGGTTTGAGTGGATAGGAGACTGGGGAAGTTTATTAAGGGACAGCATGTTTAATGGTGGATGGTAAGGTTTTTGCTTGGAGGTGTACGGGTTGGAAGAGGAAAAATGGGGATAGAGGAGGTGGAGGAGGATGGGGAAATGAGGTTATTAAATACGCAGACGGAGACAAAAGACGACACAATATACATGCACCTTTCTATGCGTGTATTTTTATTCCTCTGGGTATGTGTTGAGATTATTGCAACCGGGAAATTAAAGAAGTGATCCGATGGCGTTTTTTTCTTGTGTGTGTGTTTGTGAAGGTGTCGATTTAGTAGCCTTCACCTGTTTTACGTTTTTTGTTTTAAGTTAGTAGTCATCGTTGCTATAGCTGTGCACTCTACGCTGACTGGATGTGACACTGCATCGTTTGAGTGTGTGTAAATGTGATGGCGTGCAAAGCTGGCCGAGTACACACACACACACACACACACACACACACACACACACACACACACACACACACACACACACACACACACACACACACACACACACACACACACACACACACACACACACACACACACACACACACACACACACACACACACTAATGGTAAAGTGCTGTAGAAGCGTCCAAACTGCATCTATTTGTGTACACCAATTAAACAGGCCCACGATATATAGGCTACACACACACACACACACACACACACACACACACACACACACACACACACACACACGGACACGGACAAGTCACAGGAAGCTTCTAAACACGTACTACAACACACACTAGGCAGCTACACATAAAACCTCTACATCTAGTGCGTCTATGAATGTATACTTTTGACACTTAATTCGTCCTAGCGCCTTGACGCACGAGAAGGGAATACGTGAATGACTCTCATATATTTTGTATTAAGGAATCAACCGGGTTATCTTTTACCGGTAGCTTCTGATATGCATGACGATTAAGTAAAAGATGAAATATAAAAACACCATTTGTCGTACGCTTTAAATTATACGTTACTGAAGTCTTTGATAAAATCTTGATCTTGTTAAAGTGACTGATGTTTAGAGAATATTAAATTTGTTCATCTACTTCAGTGCTATAAGATAAGTAAGCTCTTGACAGTTAATACTTTCTCTTTAGCGTCAAAACAATACCAAGGCATTGAATTATATATTATCTATACCGTACAAATATATGAATACCCACATCTTCATATTAACACACACCAACCAGTTTAATTAATTAATTTTAAAGAAATAATACTACGCTTACCTATTCTTTTGGTACAGTCTAACCTTTAAATGGGTTTGTTCTATATAATAATAAAAAAATAATGAAGCCTTTATATCAGGTGCTTCTAAAACGTTAATTACACCTGAGTTATATATTAAGACTTTTAGGTTGCTAAATAAAATATGCTTCATGGTACGCTAACATTATAAAGTCTTGGGTAACTAGGAACCTCGTCATATTATCACAAGAAAAAAAATTCCCGTAGCAACAAAAAGAAAACGGGTCCGGAAGGAGTGACTTACCTGGGATATCCTTGCCGCCGCAGTAGCAGTCGGGGAGGCGGCACACCTTAGGGTCGCACTTGGTCGCCTTGGTGTCGGGGGTGGGGGTGGGGCGCGTGGGAGGGGGCCTGAGGACACCCGGGGTAGGGTACATGTTAGACGGGCGACCAGGGGGAAGGCGGGGGGAGATAGATAGATAAAGAGAGAGAGAGAGAGAGAGAGAGAGAGAGAGAGAGAGAGAGAGAGAGAGAGAGAGAGAGAGAGAGAGAGAGAGAGAGAGAGAGAGAGAGAGAGAGAGAGAGAGAGAGAGAGAGAGAGATGGATTGAAAGAATGAAGGAATCAGTGAAAATGAATAAATAAATAATGTCAGATAGAGAAATATATAGTTTAATCATCAAAAAAGAAGAATTGAAAATATAATTATCTACCTTAAGATACGAAGTAGACTAGCAAAACATAGTGTTAGGCTTTACATTCTATTTAGGGTGAGAGCAGTAATATTCACAAGTATTAGAGAGAGAGAGAGAGGGCATGCTGTTATGATCTGTGTTATGTTTCGTTGGTCAAGTAACACCCGCAGCCAACCCACGTTAGAAGATTAAAGTAGTTTAGAATGCAGGCGTTTGGAGATGCAGTAGAAAAAAAAAACACGAAAAAACAAAATGAAAACTCACAAAGAGATATTATTACATATTTTAGACGTGTTGTTATTATAAAAAAGAAAGAAGAAACACGTAGAAGAATAGAGTATAGGTCTTGAAAACTCAGAAAATGGTCCACAAAGCAAAAAATATGTTATGTAGAACTTTGAAAAAAAAAAAGATCACCATCATCCCCACCACATTCACCACCACCACCACCACAATCACCGTCACAATCACCAGACGATACGTACCCAGAATTGTATGTAGATAAAAAGTTAGGTCAAGCGGGGTTAACAGGGAGTATGGACAAGGGGGGCAAGCAAGGGAGTAATACGAGCCAAGCTTATGAGAGGCAGAGGGAGACGAGGTGAGGGAGTGAGGGAGTGGAAGTGAAGTTGGAGGGAGGGCGCAAGGGAACGAGGGAGTGAGTGATGAGATAGTAGTAGTAGTAGTAGTAGTTGTAGTAGTAGTAGTAGTAGTAGTAGTAGTAGTAGTAGTAGTAGTAGTAGTTGTTGTAGTAGTATTAGTTGTAGTAGTAGTAGTAGTAGTAGTTAGTTTAGTTATATTATTATTATCATTATTATTGTTGCTATTATTATTATTATTATTATTATTATTATTATTATTATTATTATTATTATTATTATTATTATTATTATTATTATTATTATTATTATATTTTTTTATTATCATTATCTTTATTGTTAGCATAATTATTTTATTATTGTTATTATTATTATTATTATTTTATTATTATTATTATTATTATTATTATTATTATTATTATTATTATTATTATTATTATTATTATTATTATTATTATTATTATTATTATTATTATTATTATTATTTCATTATTATTATTTCATTATTTTATTATTTTTATGTCTGTTATTACTTTTGTCATTACTTTTATTGATATTACCATTATTTTCTATCATGCAGCGTTAGTCAGGCGTCAGTAACCTAACACTCAACCAAGTCTTTGCCACTGTCTCTTTCCCTTCGTGTCAAGCTCCAGCCTCTGTCTCGTCCACCGTCAGCCCCGCAATTTAGTCAGTGAATCAGTTGCCTTACGCTTCTCATTGTCGAATCAAAAGTCACACCACCATTACCTCTGTAGCTCACCGTAAGTCAGTCATGAACCTCTCGCCTATGTAAGCCCCGTTCCTTAATTGTCCCTCAAGTCACTATGTCTCATTTCGCAGGTGTCGTCGCATGTCTTATTATCGTAAGTCATTTCAATCAACCGTCAGTCGCTGCCTCGAATCGTAGTGCGTAAGTTGAGTATCATGTCGAGTATTATGTTTCAGTTGCTCCTATTACAACACGGCAAGTCGGTACCCTCAATTGTGTCCGTGCCATCTTCCCTATGTCACCGTGTTGCACTGTCGTAGTCACTGTCATTGTCATACACCTGTGAAAGTTAATGAATCCACACCTGACAACATGCAACATCACCACGACCTTCACCATCATCACCACCACCACCACCACAGTCATTCACTACAACCACATCCATTCATCACCACCGCCACTAGAATCACCACCACCACCACCTTTCACTGTAACCTATACTCACTTCAGCAACTGTGTATGAACTTGATAGATTTTTTTCTTTTAAGTTTCCGCGAGTTGATTAGTGTTTTTATCATGAGCTTATTACGTGTGTGTGGAAAACATGCACAGACAAACTAAGAAAAAGACGCCAAAAGGATTATCCGTAATTAAGTGTTCTAGGTTTGACATCCGTATTATTATTCAATTGTTATTACTAATTTCCATCGATAGACAGGGGCCGTTTTTATTGATGGTGTTAGTGGCTTTGGGATCAGCGATAGTGGCGGTGGCTGTGGTGTTAGTAGTGGTGGAAATAGTAGTAGTAGTAGTAGTAGTAGTAGTAGTAGTAGTAGTGATAGCAGTAGTATAGTAACTATTAGTATAAATCACAGCAGCTATTATGGTCGTAGTAGGTCCAGCAGGATTATGCCGATTAGGAACTACAAGCCAAGCAGGAGAGCAAAGACGGTACTGATGGAGGGAGGAAGGGAGGGAGGGACGGAGGGAATGAAAAGGAAGAAGCAAGAAGGGAGTGAGGGTAAAAAAGGAAGAAAGAAGGAATAACGAGCGGGAGGTAGGGAGGATGTGAACGAGGATAGGAGGGAGAGGAGGAGAGAGCTGGAAATGAAGACAGTCACTGACAATGGGAGTAAAGAACAGATGTTGAAGAGGCATGGGATAAGTGGGATGCTGAGGTTGGGTGGCATGGTGGGAGGAAAGGGGCGAGAGAGGGGAGATAAGGAGAAGCAAAAGGAGACACTAGCAACACGCACTAAACTCTACTAATCTACCCAGCTAACTCTTGAAGCGGGTTGAGACTAATAGGGAGAATGTGGTAGGAAAGGTGAGGGGGAGAGAGTGCCTTCAGTAGCTATGTGGCGGGCAGGGTGGGTGTTGGGTGCTGGGGGGATGAGAGTGAGGAGGGGGGGTGGGGGGGAGGTGGATGGCAAGGAAACTTTACCGTGTTTAATATTATTGTTGTTGTGATTATTATTATTGTGATTACTTTTGTATATTTGTTTGTTTTTTTGTTTACCTCCTCGGGGGGTATCGCCAAATATCGATGGAAACGGAGGGGGCGGAGGGCGCGAGTACAGAGACCGGCTTGAGGGTGGGGCGTCTATTTCTGTAACCAAGACCCAGGAGACACTGAGACACGGGGGACTAGGCTAGCTAACACACACACACACACACACACACACACACACACACACACACACACACACACACACACACACACACACACACACACACACACACACACACACACACACACACACACACACACACACACACACACACACAGTCATCTGCTCGTCTACACTAAGCTAAAACAAACTCTCTAATTCATAAATGTATACTAAACGGAGTGACAGAGGACGGAAGGGATATGTGAGTAAAAGTGTATTGCTGTTTATACCTTATGACGATTTTTCTGCATCAACCAGACACGTCTTTTTACTAAGGCTTTGTGAGGAGGTGTCAAATGTCGTTTTTTGTACATCAGAATCATGACAGACAAGGAAGAGCACGTTGACAGAATCATTCAAAGAAGTTTAACCCGTAGGAGTCCGTGGTGTTTTAAGAATACTTTCGTAAGCAGTGTTATGCCGGAGACATCGACAACAGAAATCTTGGGACATGTTACTGTGAGTTTTAATATGCTGAACTAAAAATTGAAAGCTGTAAATACAATAATGAAACTACAAGACTAAAAGGATGACCTAACAGTCGAGGAAAAAGCATAGTGAATACATTAAATCAGTCAGGTGGATGTTTCAAGTAAATATGATACTTGAATGTCGCAGAAGAACTCGTAATCGCAATTTTTAGCGAGGAAACACATAACAAGAAATGGCTATAATACGAATGAACTAACCAATTAAAATGACATCCAACAGAGAAACCAAGGAACGTGGGATTCAAAGGAAGCAGGAAGGTAGTCCACGGAGATAAAGGCGGAGGAAGACGAGAAAAAAGGGGGACTTTAGGGATAAGTTAATATAAAAAGTAAACTGGCAGGAGGCTTAATTGAGAGATGGAAGCCACGTATTTATCTTCCTTAGGAGTTTGCTTTAATGTATACAGCGACTATGTATACAGCGAGGAAATAAAGGAGAGAGTAAAGACAACTCAGCGAAGCGTTTTACAAAATTTATACAGCATTGTCAGACATAAGAGAGGAATTGAGGGAGGGAGGACACGGAATGGGCAGGGACGCAGATGAGGAAGGAGCGAGCGCTGTTAAAACACACATTCATATACAAACAAACACACGTTCAAAGGCGCATACAGTTTTAGGGCTACAAATGCAGTTGGTTTGTACACACACACGGACATACAAACACACACACAACCAGACGATCAGACAGACAGACACAGACACCTCACCACGGCTGGGACAACGGAAGTGAACATGAACGAGCGGGTTATTTTCCTTTAGGTCAATCAATTTACAGTCCTTGAAGCACCCAGGAAGCCTACGATGTACAGGGAAAGGCCAGGAAGGGTTTTATAAAGGCACAACTGATTATTTTTACATAGCTGGAAAATAAACACACATACGTACACACAAAACACAGAACACATCAGAAGAAAAATGCTGGATTAAATTTTCACGGACAATCATGCTTTTTGTTTTGTTTTGGTGAGCGAATGTTTTGGTTTACGAGCTTGATGGGCTTCAGGTGTGGGCCAAGCAAGGCATTGATTGGCTGCACGCATGGGTGTGTCTCGGTCGTCCTGCCGCCTGATTGGCTGGTCAGAGCGAGGGAGACACGCCCACCCGTGCAGGCCCGGCGCTCACGTGCATTACAACGCCAATTAATGGAGTGAAATTTAAGTATTCACGTCTGGGAATATTTGCTTAAGTGCTTATCTTTTTAGAGCATTTTTAAAAGGGTGTTTATATTCACTAGTTTAAGTTAGTAGTAATATACTTCCCTCTCCTGAAAGATAATGCTGTTAAGAGTAGTAGTCACATTTGCTATACATTCTTTTATTCATCTTTTTACTGTTATTATAACTTTCCAACGTAAAAATGGGTTAAAACATTTCGTAATACTCTGGTTGTGCATTAATATATTTACATTAACTTAAAGTATACTCTAGTTGTGCATTAATATATTTACATTAACTTAAAGTACTCTGAATTCTAATGAACCAAGGAAATTTACTCCATGGATGAGTTAAGAAAAAGAAAGAGGATAAAAAAAACCCCTGAAGTGTGAAAGCTTATAATAATTTTGAATCTCTGTACTAAAGAGAAAAAAGGAAAACTGACATACTGAACAAACTGGACTAACCTCTTGGGCTGGCTGTTGTCGACGGCGGGAGGGCCTGGAGGAGGAGCGGAGGAACGGGTGTTGGCAGAGGAGGAGGAGGAGGAGGGGGGGGGAGAGGGGGAGCGATTGAAACTAGAAGAGGGAGATCTTGCAGGACTTCTGTTCACGATGACGACGAGGGAGGGGAAGAGAAAAAGAAGAAAATTAGTTTACGTCCGCATGTGTGTGTGTGTGTGTGTGTGTGTGTGTGTGTGTGTGTGTGTGTGTGTGTGATGTAGGTTAGTAGGTAGTGTATAAAGACATAGTGTGCAATCCCCTACATGTGTGGAATATATTTGAGATAATCGTCATCTGTCTTTCGCTTATAATGTGTCGTATGTATTTTCGATAGACGATTATTTTCTTGTGCACGCTTAATGTGTTGTTTTCCTCATCTCAACTCGCAAATGTAATGCTAACCAAAGAGTATTTACACAACTTTGTATTGTGGGTATTGTGTTGCTAACGTCTGTTGTGTTGTTATCTTTCTCAGACCAAGTGGTGAATAGCGCAGTAGAACACTCGAACACACACATTTAAATATACAAAATAACAACAACAACAAAAAAAAAAATCATCTATACACAGCAAGAGAAACCTGACAACAATAAGATAAGAGAATATTTTAGCCCAGTAGCCCCATGCAGCCATTATTATTATTATTTTTTTTTACACGTTATGTCTTTGTATTTATATAGCATCATCATCTTGCATGAACACATCTTTCTGTCAGTGAAGATTGTCTGTCATGCTTCACTTCATATCGTGCTGCCCTTGGGGAGGAGGAGGAGGAGGGATGAGAGTGAAGATGGTGAAGAGGGAGAGGTTGACTGAGAAGTAAAGAATTGATATTTGAGACACGGATGAAGGTTACGAGAGAAAAGGAGAGGCAGGCTGAAGATTCGGAGGCAGGAAGTGGTGGATGGAAAAACATTAATTAGGAAGAAGAATTGGTGGAAAAAGGAAAGAAAATTTTGATGGGTGGTGGAAATACAGGAGGAGGAGGAGGAGGAAGATAGGGCAGCACACGACACGGGCAGACATCACACATGCTTAAGAAACACACTATTTTGCACGGAGTCTCGTAAAAGTAGTAAAAAATAAATCATTAATGTCAAAAATAATAAAAGTAACTCGTCAGTGTCTGTGTTACGTGACTTTTCGTCTTGTACAGTACTTGTATAATACACGTCACAAACATTTGGCTTTGCGTCACTTTATGAGGTCTCTCTCTCACAAACATACATATCCAGTCGCAAAGTCAAAACGCTGCAAACATTAAGAATATAAGTTATGAACACACATGCCAATCATCTTCATTCATTAACTTTTTTATAATTCATGCAGAAGAAGGGAGAATTAGCACACTGTTAATAGCTGTTGTTGTTGAGTTTTCACAGAGGAACAAAGACAAAATGGAAGTCGTAGTCGGAGCCGTTGGTTTTGTTCCTGTTGTGTGTCGACTTCTTGTCCATCTTCTTGTCTTGTTTTGGTTGCTTGATAAAAATGACGAGGTAAAATAATTGAAATTGTCGGATGTTTCGTCGGTGGTCGGTGGTCGGGGGTGAGGGATGGGAGGAGGGAACAAGGGTAAGGGATGGGAGGGAGGGAGGAAGAGGGAGACTGTCGATGATGACTAGAAGAAGGAGTGTAGTGGAGGATGAACGAATATAAAACACTCTCTTTTTCGAGGACTCTGAGGATAGGAAGGGGTCAGGAATGGGGTTGGGAAGATATGGAGGACGGGACGTGTACATGTTGTAGGAAAACAGTTTACATGAAGGAAGGAAGTGGACGAAGACACGGACGGACGAACAGACAGATACACAAGATTCGGGATCCGATTGGACAGATTTGGTCAAGGAATTTAGTAGTTAAACATTAGACGTAAGCTACGTCACCATTTTCCATTGTCCTACATCATATACATACGTGTTGTTATATCTTTGTTTGAATATTTAGAGAATTGACTAATCTACTAAGACAGATGAACAGAAAAACAGAGAAAATGAAAAAGAAAACAAGAGAATACTGAACGTTATGTAGTTCTTTACCATAATGAGACGACTACTGTATGAACAAAAGAAGCATTAAGTGTTGGGACTTTCTACTCGTGTTGTTTTTGCTACCGCTGCTGCTTATGCACTGTCGCCTCGCAGTGCCCTACTCGTATAGTGAGAGGCCATGCAGTGTGAGCCATGCAGCGGCTTCCTCGCCTCCACCAAGAGACGGGGTCAGGATGTTTGTGTAAGGAAGGAGAGCTTAACCTAATCATACTCATTCAACGTACCTCACGCGATTCTGGGCTGTGCTAGGAGTACGAGAACCGGATGAAGAGAAGGGGGAGGATGGGAAGGAGTTGGAGGGGGTGAAAGGTGATTGGGAGGGTGTGTTAGGGGCAGGGAAGGAGGGACGGGTCCGGCTTCTAATAGCCTGGGAAGTTGCCCTGGGCCGGGTTTGGACTCGAGGCTTCTTGACACTCCCAACAGCCGGGATTCTGGCGGGGTGGGGCTGGGCAACAGGGGAAGAGATAGGGACAGGGGAGGGTACAGGGGCCGGAGCACGGAAAGGGATGGGTTGAAAAGAAGTTTGGGGGAAGGAGGGCTGTTGGGAGGAGGGGGAGAGGCTGGAGAAGGAGAAGGACGAGATGGGGCGTGTAGAATCAAAGTCAGGGGAGGTAAAGTCGAACAACTTGGCTATTGCGTCTCTGTAACAACAATAACAGCACCGTCAGCACCTGCTATCCCTCCCTCCAAGTAAAGCATCCTACTCAGACAAACTCACTGTATCGTTCATGGCCCCGTGACAGATACGTCCTAAAGTGATGTCCTAGCATCCCACAATTTTCCTAACTGCAAATTTTGCCTCCGTAATGTGAAATGTTACACCTCATTATAGATATGAAATAAATTCCCTTAAATTTTCTAGTTAAGCTAGCACATAAGTTTTTAGAATAGCAGATTAATTTAAACATGTGATGACCAGGTATTATTAGATTTTGTATAGTAATTCATGGATCTCTAGAACTTATTACACAAATCTCTGGAGTACAGACGGGGAAAAAATGCTGCCAGTGCTCCCAAGCCCTGTGACCCAGAGTCTTGCGAGGCCCGACTCACACAGACCAACACACAACAAACAGAAGAAAAAGTGCGCTCTTTTGCTCTACAGGTTAGCAGTGGTCAGAAGCAGTGGCTGGACTTTTTTCCCCATCTTTCTAGCCAGTGCACTTCTTTAGAATGCATCTGTCTACTGTCTACTACCCCCAGCTTGTACTATAGACAGGCAGATTAGCCGCTTCCAGCATGGGCAGTGTGCTGTGCGTTGCTTGTGAAAACCTTATTTGTTCTCTGTTGAAGCAATGAACTGAGAAAAAAATCATATCAAGCAACCTTAAGGAACTACCACAGGAATTGGAAGTGGCTAAAAATATCCGATTGGGAAGCGACTCTTTAAAAAGAATCTTCCTGTAGATGTGAAAGAGACGTAATGAGGAAAGGGTAATAGAAGGAAGGATTACGAATTCGGAGCATAAGTTGCGTGAGTCAAAATAAGCCACAAAGCCTTGGAGGCTCAAAGAACGAACGAGCCAGAAGCAAGAAACAAGAGGGGAGGCGAGACCAAGTGTCACAAGAGGCGTTGATTGGCACCTTACGTGATGCGACTTCAGGCCTCAACACCCGCACGGATATGGTCCCACTGCGTCATAACCAGTAGCAAGCGCTTTGGAGGGAGGAAAGCTCACATCCAGGAGCGAGATAAAGAGAGTTAGAGATAGTACCAGGTCAAGGAAGTTAGATCGAAGAGGGACTACACAAACTACCAAGACGAGGAACGTAGAGAGAACCTGGTTGAAGAGTCGGAAGAGGAAGGTGACCTCAGACGGGACGATGCGTTGGGAACTTGGAAGGACTGAGGAGAAGCAGTGGGGGCACCAGAAGAGCTTCCTGCCCTCCTGCTGCTGGATCCTGCCCTTCTGAAGGACTTGGACGACGTGGAAGGAGCAACGCGAGCTCTAAAAATTCGAACCAATGTCTTAACCATCGGCAGAAAACTTCCTCAGCGCTATTTCGTGATTGGGATCTAGGGCGTCTCTTGCGACGTGGCCGTAGTGGAGAGACTAAAAGGTTTGCGAGGAGGAGGAGGAGGAGGAGGGGAAGAAGAAGAAGAAGAAGAAGAAGAAGAAGAAGAAGAAGAAGAAGAAGAAGAAGAAGAAGAAGCAATATAGTTGGAGTTTTTGGATCAGAGACCTCGGAGCAACACGAGGAGGAAATTATAAGAAAGATTTTTAAAAATTTTTTTTTAAGGAGCAGATGGACTTCAAACAGTAGATGTGAAAGAGGAAGAAGAACAATAGGCAGAAGAAGAAGAAGAAGAAGAAGAAGAAGAAGAAGAAGAAGAAGAAGAATTAGAAAAAGAAAAGTAAGATAATGAGGACGGAGGGAAAGACGAAAGAAGAATAGGCCAGAGTGAAGGGGAGTGAAATACAGAAGGGCGGGTGCCTGGCGGCCTGCTTGCCTGCTCGCCTGCCTGCCACGGCCACTCGCACGACATTCTCCAATTTTTTGAGTCTCTTCATGCAGAGTTAACGGTTTAAGTGATCCATGCAAGGGTGGAGGACGCAACACGTGTCCCTCAACTTTATATATCAATTTTGTTTAGCCCAATCATTCCATAGTTACAGGTTAGGGTCTTATCATTGCATAGGTGAGGAACAAAAACATGAGTGTATATACATTAACAATTAACTGGCAAGGGAAACAGAACATTGAGGTGCATTGCCAACTTACCTTCAACTTTTACTTTTTACATGTGCATTTAAAATCAACTCTACATGTACTTTACTAATCATTAACTCTTTTATTCTTACTTAATTAGAGTTAGGAATTATTTAAAGACATGCTGTTACATCTACACTAATATAAAAATAGCTATTGCATTCAAGAACTTTAGCAAGACATTTATTTACACACTGATACATACGACCAGATTTAGACATGCACTAGTATACTCTACTCCTGCATATATACACGCATACTCTGTTATTCTGTTATTTATGTTACACTGGTCTACGCAAACGTGCGAATTATGGATGCACATGACATGAAGGGTGACGGAGGAGGAGGGGAGGAGGAGGAGGAGGAGGTGGAGAAGGATGATACTGAGGAAGATGAAGATTAGGAGGAGGAGGAGGAGGAGGAGGAAGAGGAGGAGGAGGAGGATACTGAGGAAGATGAAAACGAGGAGGAGGAGGAGGAGGAGGAGGATACTGAGGAAGATGAAAACGAGGAGGAGGAGGAGGAGGAGGAGGAGGAGTTGAATGACTAAATGATGACTTAAAAGCGACGCAAGAAAGAGGAGAGCTAGACATAAAATCAGATCAAGGAGAATTTTAAATAGAAATGAAGAAAGTGAACAAAAGCAAAGGAAATAAAGGAAACTCTCAGAGCTGGTTAAATGAGAAAGGCGATTACGATGAAAAAAAAATAAAATAAAATGGAGAAGAGGAATACTGACAAAGATGATAAAAGGAAGTAGAGGAAATGGAAATAAACGAACATGGGGAAGAAGATAAACGGAAGATGAAAAGAAGCAGATGAAACGAAAAGAAAAACAATAGAAAGAAAAGAGTATGAAGACAAATATGATGGAAGAAAGCAGAGGAAACAGAAACAAATAAACATAAGGAAAAGAAGATAAAGACAAGGACGATAAAATGAGGCAAAAGAATCATAGAAAACGAGCTTTTGGAGGTCTTCACTAAAACCCCAAAATACGAAACAAATCATAAGGCAGACCACGACTACAAGTGCCGTCAGAACCAACGATACAGCCAAGAAAATACAAGCGACTGACGAAGCCTAGATGACGCAGGCAAGAATGAGAAGGAGGAGGAGGAGAAAGAGAAGGAATCGGTGAAGGAGGAGGTGGTGATGGATGCAGGGGAGGAGGAGGAGGAGGAGAAGGGTCAGGCAACAGCAACAAAAATTAAAGGAGGCGGAAAGGGAACGGCCATGACAGGATCCCAAAACAGAGCCACGAGCAGAATCTAATTGCAGAGAAGAAAAAAAAAAAGAGTCTTGCGCTGGTTATTCTTGTTTTTGGGTTGAGTATTGTTATTCTTTTTGTTGTTTTTTGTGATTGTTGTTTTTTACTAGATATCTATTTTTTTTTTTTTAGTGTTTATGAAAAGGGGATTGGATCGTTTATAGTTTTTTTGGGGTAATTTTGTGATGGTCTTTGTTTACCTGGTAGCTAGTTCATGCATCTATTGAATTAGTATGACAGGTCAGATGTGTAGGTAGGCGACATACTAGAAGCGGAAAGACTAATTTTATGTTTTGAGGGGTCGGGGAGACTAATAAATTTATGCATTTCTTCTTGCCACGATGCAGTTTTCTTTAGCTTGTTAATAGTTTATATTTTCTGCTTCATAACCAGCGCATACCTGACGGGAATGGGCCTCAGTTTTTGGGGAGGACGAGTGGTGGTGGTGGTGGTAGTGGTAGTGGTAGGACGGGGAGTAGTAGTAGTGGTGGTGGTGGTGGTGGTAGAGGTGGTGGTAGTGGTAGTAGTGGTGGGAGGAGGAGGTGGTGGAGGTGGGAGGCGGTGGATTAGCTCACTCCCACCAGTACCGAAGATCTCCTCTCTTCCAACCAAACCAAAGATCAGTGGTTACGAATAGACTACTTGATGTGTGGATGGGTTGGGGGTGGATGGCAGTGATAGAGGGAATAGCAGTGGTGGTAGAGGTGACTATATAGTAGGTAATAGTGGTGGTAGTGATAATAGTGGTTGTGGGGGTGGTGGTGGTGGTGGCAGGAGTACAGGTGACGGTGGTGGTGGTGGTGGAGGTAGCGGTGGCAGGAATGCAGGTGACGGTGGTGGTGGTGGTGGTGGTATAAAGCACGCATGACATATTGCATTTACAGTGTTTAAAGTGTTTAGGATTTTACAGTAATTTAAAGAATAATATCTCCTAAAACCATTCATTCTACAATATTTTTTTGAGTTGCAAGTATTGAAAGTGATTTGATTCCTTGGTGTCGTTTGCTGTTCCATACGTTTGCTATTCCATACGTACCAGTGACTCCTAGTAAATCTAAGTGACTTACTTCATAATGGCGTGTAGACAATCGAGAGTTAACCATCATCTTTCTCGCATCTATTACGTATTTATATTTGAAGTGTGCGAGGGTGAACCTGTTTTCATATTCTTTTGCGTCGTGTGTTCATATATATGTATTGCTTTATGAAATGTTGCACCTAGGGATATGAAAGTATTCGAAAAGGTAGCATGTAAAATAACCTTGATGAGTGTGTCTGAAATACCCTCAAGAAAAAAATAGTGTAAAAACAAACAAACTTCCTTATCTGAGCAAAATAATAGTTACATGGTGAAAGAGTGGACAAATAACAAAGTAAAAATAGCAGAAGTAACAACTACCACAACAATAATAACTAATAACAAGCAATTACATAACTTTTTACACGCAAATATATACACACAATATACAGATGACTTGTAAATGGGTAAAGTTTCAAGTAATAGGTCAACAGTGTGTGGGTATGTGTGTGTGTGCTTATCAGGTAATGTACGTGTTAATACTTGTGTAGACGTATTAATGGTTGATGTGTTCGTGATTATGCAGAAGACTTGTTGTTTTCGTATTAGTAAGAGTTGTAAGATGATCCTATGTACATATATGAGTCTTTGAAGAGTGAATGTGAATGAATATGGGATTGGAATATAACACCACCATTTCGCTTAGTAAAATGTACACATCTGAAATGCAAGGTTATGAGACACCTGAACACACACACACACTTAAAGAAGCTAAGATACTCGTCATGATACAATCTACCATTCTGCAAATTGAATGTTATCTGTATTGCTATTTTCCACGCTCTGAATTTTGCATATCTTGGCTCTTTGTTCAATTCTATAAATCTCTTCTTTGTTTTTTTCTGATATTTCATTCACAAACTCTTCTCTTTTTCCACTTTGGGATATCGTGTTCACAATTACTTGCGTCTTGTTCATCCATTTCAGTGTTCCGATCTTGTCATTTTTCTTCTTTCTCTGCTTCTTGGCTTTCCATATACTTCATTAGGTTAGGTTAAAGAAAATTGTGTTCCTGAAAGTCAAACAAATGTGACGAAATAAAGGTAAACAACAAAATAAGAAGACATATTTACCTGATGGGTGCCTGTGTGGGGCGGCGGGTGGGGGCGGGGGTGGCGGGCGCGGGGGCATCATCATAGTAGTCTGCGAGGAGGGAAGGGAGACTAACACGTGGAAACATTGAGAAAACATAGAAACGCCCCAAAAAATAGAAAAACCGAAAGATAAATAAATTGCACCATCACTGCCTTAAGTAATCTCCCACTTACGCAGACAAAAGGCAGACTTAAGATATACGTAAAGATTTGCATTTGGTGTTCTCTTCATTACTGCTATTACTTGTATTTCACTGATTTCCATTCTTAGGATTTAGGTTTCTGGCGGTGGTAGTAGGATATAACGAACTACTAACGCACTGTTTTATTAGTGTGGAAGAACTAATACTCTCCTTCACACATACACAAATATACCTTTCCTTTAACTCCTATTTTCTCTTGACATCTTATACCCATGTTCATATAGGGTCAGTTCTATTATTATTATTATTATTATTATTATTTTTTTTTTTGAGGTTGTGTCTTGGGGATTTAAATTTAAGACTTGATCCCCTTCCTGATCCCCTTCCTGACGTTACAAGGCGACACAAGGCTTCAAACTTACTCACCCTGGGCCTTTACTTCCACGGCTTGGCGCTCTGATCCCCCAGACCAACGCGTCCTTGCTACCTCCCCATACATACTACCTCATGCCACTCCCCATACGCACCCCACTAACTACATCGTGCACACTTACCGTAGAGGATATCGTCGTAGAAGTAGTAGTAGTCGGGGTCGGTGTAGTTGGCATCAGCGTAGTAGGACTGATCGACGGATGGGAGGCGGGAGGGGGCTGCGGGCCTGGAAAATGAGAAGAGGGGGCTGAGTTTGTGTGCTTGTGTGTGTGTGTGTGTGTGTGTGTGTGTGTGTGTGTGTGTGTGTGTGTGTGTTTTGGTTGGTTGGTTTTACGGCTTGCGGTAGGTTGTAAAGTCAAGGAAAATGGAAGCCCTGTTTATTTTTATAGGTGTTTCCTGTGTTCATAAGTTTGTTTATTTATTCTCTCTCTCTCTCTCTCTCTCTCTCTCTCTCTCTCTCTCTCTCTCTCTCTCTCTCTCTCTCACACACACACACACACACACACACACACACACACACATACACCACTCCTCCAATGTTGAGTGTACAGACAGAACAGCCCAAGAAACACCGAAACCCGTAAATGAAACGACGAAAGAGACTCCCAAGTGTCGTCTGCGCTTGTCTGTGTCTTCTGTGGCTTAGGCTCGTCAGAGGGAGCAAGGATGTGGAAGTCATGCTGGCTGTGTCTCATTTTTCATAATCAGAGTAAATATAATAGCAAAGGAAGATGTCATGAAGGAAAAAAAGGAGGGGGATAGAAAAAGAGAGGAGGAGGAGGAGATAAAGAAGAAGGAAGCGCAGAAGAAGGAAGTGGCAATAAGATAGTTGTAACGTTGTGGTCAGGAAGAGTCAGAGGGAGGGAGGGCGAAGCAATGGAATATTCTTTGGGTGCAGAGAATTTGGACAGGGATGGCGGAGAGAAAGGATCCACGGGGTACCTTGATGGCCTTGCGTTGTCCTGGGTGACTTTAGGGGAAGTTTTAGAGGAGTCTGGGCTCTTGGGGGAACTCGCAGGCAGTCGTGAGAGCTCCGGGTGACGCACTGTGCCGGGGATTTGAGGGGGAGGTGCAAGGGAGGTGGGTTTCTGTGTGCCCGGTTTGCCACCGAAGGGAGGGGCCAAGGTAGTTCGGGCCTTGGAGAACGGGGGGAAGGTGAAGCGTGTCGTGGGGGCGGGTGTGGGTCTGGATGTGGGTCTGGGTGTTGGTCTGGGTGTAGGTGTGGGCGTTACGGGTCTCGTGTATGGCTCGTCCTCTATACCGAACCCTTCGTCATCGTACTCTTCGAAATCATACTCGTCTTCGTAATCCTGTAACGTTTCAATGGAGTTCAGGAAGAGTTTGGTCTTCGGCGGGGGGCGCGGGGTTGGGCGGCGACTCGGGGGCGTGTGGCGTGGGGGGGTGGGTGTCGGGCTGGGACTGGGGGTTGTGGAGCGGAGGCGAGGGCGTGGAGGGGTTGTTGTTGGGCGGGGGCGGGGGAGGGAGACTGGGGGGGTGGGAGGGGCGGTGGGGCGTGGTGGAGGTGGTGGTGGGGGTGTGGGGCGGGGACGTGAGGTGGTGGGCCTGGGGCGAGAGGTTGTAGGTCTGGGCCTGAAGGTTGTGGGGCGGGGCTGGTATGCGTCGGGGCGTGGCGGGGCCGTGGGGCGAGGCTCTGGCCGGGGCGTGGTGGTGAGCTTGACGTTAAAGCGTGGAGGGAAATGCGACTCTGGGACGTGAGAAGAGAAGTGAGGGTGGCTGGAGGGGGGGGCAGACTGCGGGAACCGGGGTGGGTGGGGAGGGGGGTAAGCGGGTTTACTCAAGACATGGGGAGGAGATGGAGTGGGCTGGGCGGGGCGGGGAGGAAGAAAATGTTGATAGTCATATTCATCCTGTGGGGGAAAGTGGAGAAGGGAGGAGTCATCGAGTGGAGGACGGTAGATAAGAGAGGAGTCATCGGGTGGGGGAAGGTGGTGGAGAGAGGAGTCGTCGGGTGGGGGAAGGTGGTGGAGAGAGGAGTCGTCGGGTGATGGCTTTGCAATGGCCTCCTCGGGCAGAAAGGGTTCAGAGCCTGGCCTTGGGGGGTACGGGTCTGCGAAAGAATTGAAGGCAAAACTCTCTGTTTGTGGTCTTGAGGAGGGGAACGACGCCTCCTGGAAGTGGGACGCAGGGGAAGGCGGAAGCGTCGCGGCGTGGGGTCTTTGGGGAGGAGGGAACGAATTGAACGACTGGCTCTGTGGTCTCTGGTGGTATGGGTCTGCTTGGGGCCGCGGACGCTGCTTACGGCGGGGACGCAACTGCTGCTGATGCGGTGGCCGACGCTGCACCTGTTCGCGGCCGTATATGTTAAAGGGACTGGTATCGAAACCCGAACCGAAGGGATTGAAACTCTGCAGCACGCCGTAGGGATTGGACTGGCGCTGAAACGAGGAAGTCTGATGGCCTTGTGCAGACTGAGAGGTGGCGGGTTTGAGGGAGAAACGAGAGTGGTGTGGCGACTGATACTGTTTAGATGAGAGTTCCTGTAGCAAGGGTGACTGCCTGCGAGTTATCCCGTGGAGGTTCTCGGGTTGGGAGTGAGTGAGGGGACCATGGTGTCTGCCTGTCTCCGCCGAGGCCATGCGCTGTTGACGCTGTGGGGAGAAGGAGGAAGAGGAGGAGGAGGTTCGGCTCGCTCCCGGTCTGACTGATGAAGATGACGAGGCTGACGATGAGGCTGTCAGCTTGTCGTGGCGCCTTATTGGGGACAGTCCAAGGTCAGAGTCTGCAGAGTCGTCGAGGAGAGTCAGGTCGTGGCGGTGGAGCCTAGTGGTGGCGGGAGTGAAGGGAGCCTCGCGGGTGGACCTGGCGAGGCTCTGCTGCCACCTTGACGTGAACAAACACCGACACACATACGTCAGCACTCAGCCAGCCCAAGCACCCTACTATAGCACTAAGCACTGGCTAACTGTCACTACTGCTAGTCATTGTCTCTGTCTTACTTCTGATGGCTTGATGGTCCGTATATTAGTTCTTCTAAGGTCTCATTTCTGCCAGTCAGTGCTACTACATCATCATGATACTATGGCACTACTTCATCCTCTACTATCACCGCTACTGTCGCTGGTGCCACCACTAAACAGCTACTGCCACTCAGGACTTGCATGCCTCTTATGGCCACTAGTTAGCTGCTATTGCTCTGTCATGGTCTATGCCCCACTACTGCCACAACTATCACTGTCACAACTATTACTTACCACTGTCTCTGCCTCATCTCCGCTGGGCATTATTATTATTCGTACTTTAAAAAAACTCTTCTGTATCATGCTTCACTGCCACCCATGACTACTAGTGCCTCCACGCTGTTGTCACTGCCACTGCCTCCTTCAGCTACTACTAGACCTACCACTCACTGCGGTGACACTACCTCACTATTTCTACCCACGATCAAAATTATCATTCACAGTTAGTTTATGGTTAGTAGGTTAGAGGAAAACTGTAATGGCAATTGCATGTCAAATAACTCGCCATCAGTATTTATGTCAACTAAACTATCGTCTCTATATAGTTGCCAGTCATTTTTTTAGAAGTTTACTACAAGAAGATATTATTATTAGTACATTTATTTTGTCTCTGTCCTGGGCAGCATAGACGCCCGTACTACAACACCTGGGCTGGCTTGCACCTGCCCGTTTTACAGCCAATCAACAGGTATACTTACGCCGGGGTGAAGGTGGCGGACTTTGTGGGTCGCCTGTTCGACGTGCTCTGCTGTAAGTGGAAGAACATAATTTGATAGAATACTTTTCCAGCATTTAACTAACGGAGCAACTGAAGGCAATGTAAGTCAGCAATTTGATGTGTATTTTTTTTTCATGCGAAGAAGGCCAAGAGATGAAAAGCAAATAAATGAATAACACAAAATAACTAAATAGATGAATAAATAAACAAATAAATAAAACATAAATAAACTAAAAAGAATATATGTTTGCCAAGTGTCTTTTCCTACATGAAGGTAAAGACAGAGAGAGAGAGAAGAAGGTATACTTACGGGTGTGTTGAAGAAGGAGGAGGAGGAGAACGTGGAGAGGAACTGTTGCTTGGGGGAGGCAGGCTGTCTGAAGAGCGACCTTTCACTGCCGCTCCTGTCGCCGCCATTCAGCTGTCAGGGGAGGGAAGGAGGGAGGGGTGACGGTGACGAACAGGAAAAAAGTTGTTCAAAAGGAAAATGAGAAAGAAGATACTACGTCTACACTAATGGATAAATTATACAAGAAGACTGTAGAAGAGTCGTGTTGGGAGATGGATAGATAGAGAAAAATTATGAAACGAAAATCCCTGAAAAAAAATATATATTGAGAGGAAATGCGTGTATACCGTTTTCTTTACTCTGCCGGAACACCTCGACGTAATTAGAATATAAGGGCATACACACTTTACTCTTTATTCGCTGCATTCCCTGTTTGTACTCACGGACTGGGTGGTGCGGTGACTCTTGGTGGAACTGAAGCTGTGGTCGAACTTCCTGTCGAAGCTGATGAACGAAAAGAAATGAAGCTGTAAATCAAGGTTCAGTGTTTCGTTGGGAATTTATCCTTAACACTTTATGACAATTTTCTGGCTCAAGGAAATGAGAAGTAAAAAAAAAAGAGTAAAAGTGGAAATAGACTGATAACGCTTCTCCATCATGAATGTGAAAAGTTTATGAGAATCCGACTAATCTCCTTTTGTGGCCTTTGTAAATGTTTGTTTTGAGAGCCGAAGTGTCTGAGAACATGACTCTAAATGGAACGAATGTATCCCTGAAGAAGTAAACAACGACAATTTGGCTGAGAAAGGATTCAGAATTATGAAAAAAAGAGACTACTGGTCAAAATTAATATACAGGCTTGACAGAAATCCAGCCAACCGAATCACTTCAGACCGAAACACATCCATCCAGAAGGACACACGAGGCAGAAAGACACTCACCCGACGGAGGGCGTGAGTGCCTCGGTGGCGGTGCTGATCGGGCGAGTGCTCTGGGTGCGCGGGTCGGTCACGATGATAGTGGGGACCCCGCCGCCAGTCGCTCCGGGGGCACAGTCCACATTGCGGGGCCAGTCACACGTCTCCAACTCGTGGCTGCGGGAGGATAGGCAAGGCGAGGTTAGAGGGGGTGAGGTGCGAGGAGAGGGAAGGCTAAGTGAGGTGAGGGGAGAGGGGGAAAGGAAGGGGAGGCGATGGGAGGGGAAGCGAGGCGAGATGAGGTGATGGAAAAAGGGGAGAGGAAGGGGAGACGATGGGAGGGGAGGGAAGGCGAGGTGAGGTGAGGGGAAGGGGGGAAAGGAAGGGAAGACAATGGGAGGGGAAGCGAGGCGAGGTGAAGGAAGGTTACAGTCAAGTTTACGGGTGAAAACGAACTCTTGGGCGGAGTTAAGCGAGAGTGATGTTAAGAGATGTAGGGCTTTGAGAGAGAAAGTGATGCGATTAGTGAGAGTTAGAGCACAGGTGAGGCTGACTGATTGTGAGATGTGAGGTGAGGGAACAAGGTGGAGAGGTGAGTGTGCCGTGAGTCTTCAGAATGGGAGAGGTTAGACTGGTGTATGAGTGAAGCTTGGCTGATGGAAAGAAAGGTGAGACGAGGTGCTTAGGGTTGCAGGTAAGGAAGAAAAACTGAAGATACTGGGAGTCTTAGAACAGGCGAGGCTAGTTTGATGTAAGAATGAGACTTGGCTAATGGAAAGAAGGGTAAGATGAATTGTGGGAATATTACACTCAATAGTAAAGAAAAAAGACGGAAGATAATGTGATAATGGTGATAATAGTGAAGTAGACAGGTAGGAGTAGGAAAGGGTATGATATAATGTTGCAGAGTACGATGTGATAATAGAAGGACAAGCAAGCAAAATAACAACAATGTAGATCAGATAAGGAGAGCAGGAAGGAAGGGAATAAACGTGGGTGACTTGAGAAGGCCAGAGAGGACGAGAAAGACCGGATGAGTAAGAAGGTGAGAGGACTCGGCCAGGAGGAGGATGTAGGTAAAGGAGAGGCTGGCTGAGGGCGTGGTTCAGGGAAAGTAAACTGGTAGCAACGAAAATAAAAAAAAATGTATATGAGACGAGTTCAACCCTCCAGTCCGCCAGCCAGCACGAGGCAGATATGCAAAGAAGGATGAAAAAAAAAAAAAGAAGAAAAATTTGCGAGTAAAGAAAAGTGCAGGTGAAATGAATGTGACAGAAGAAGGAAATAAAACTCAGGTGTTGGGTTACCTGATCTCAAACCACTCTTTTTTTTCTCTCTCTTTCTCTCTCTGCACCCTGATTCACCATTCACCTAAAATATTTCCCCATCTCCATTTGTTTGATTTATATCCTTTCCCTTCACCCATAGCATATATATCCGCTCCTTTACAAGCATTCCCAACACGCATATCATCACAATTAGCATTACCATTATCTTCAGCCATCATTACTGACTTGCAGATACCCATTCCCTGCGTTGATTCTCCCTTACCCCCTCCCTCCCTCCCTCACCAAGAATCCTCATCTACATATCTAGTTTTCCTTCTTCCCCTTTCTCTTCTTAAGTACCTGTAGACGAGGCCGCCGGTGCAGGACTCCTGGAGCGCGCCGCCAAACACGCACACGTAGTACTGGGTGCAGTCGGTGGGGTGGGGGTAGTAGCCGAAGTCCTGTGGGCAGTTGAAGTTAGCCACCTCGGCCTTGGAAGCGGGCAGGGGCAGGCGCTGTCTTCTTCGCCCACCATCGCTGAGTGACCGCTGCTGGCATGCCGAAAGTCCTGTAGGGTGGAAGGATAGGGTGTTAAGACGCTGGGAGGAGAGGAGCGTAGTTTGGGACGTAAAGAGAAGGGAAGAGAAAGGATGAATGATCGGTATAGGAGCGAGGGGCTACGTGGAAACGGAAGGACAAGGGAGGAGAAAGGACGGCGGCTGGGGTAGGAAAAAGGGTATGACGAAGGCGGTGGAACAAGGCTGGAGGAAAGGATGCAAGGTTGGAAAAGGAGACAGAACTTGATGGAAACGTTGAGAGAGAAGAGAAAGGATACAAGATTGGTAGAGGAGGAGGAGCTTGGTGAAAATGAAGAAATATGAGAGGAAAATAGTATGAGATGGTTTGCAGCGAGAGGATTAGGAAATATCGAAGGAAATGGATGAAGAAAGAACAGGAGACGTAGGAGAACGAAAATGTCAAGGGGAAGGAGAGCAGAGAGAGGGAATATGTGGTGTTCTGTGAGGGAGAGGGAAGAAATGAGTCAAAATTTTGGAAGAGAGCGAATCAGACAAGTTGAAACAAAATCGGAATTAAGATCAAAAGAAACGAGAAAAGAAAGTGAGGCCCGGAAGTGAAGTGAGAGGCAGAAACGTATCATTGTCAAGATGGTGATAGATTAGATAATATGAAGGGTAGAAATCATAATACCTCGAATCATATATCATACAACACAGAGGTCTTATTGCAGGAGGATGTCTCTATTTGCTTCTCTCACTTCAACCTCCATCACTCCCTCCCACACTCAAGACACACGCACTCACGCACACATTCTACTTCTACGACACCACTTTCGCCTGCAAACTCATCTTCCTTTCATATCCATTTCTTACTCTAAGCCTCAATGCCTCAATTTCTACTTTCTTTATTCTTTCTGTTAACTTAATCCTTGCTCTCTCAATCCTTTCTATAAGCCTCAACTCTTGTTCTTTCTCTCCTTTTCTATAAACCTGCCTTTTCTGTTACACCCGACCCTTGCTTTCACAATCCTTTCTGTCAACTCTCTCGCTCTTCCTCTGTCTTTTCTCAAACTCAACCTTCGCTCTTTCTGTCCCTTCAACCAACGTCAATCCTTGTTCTCTCTTTCTCTGTCCTCTCCATCCCCAAACTTTTACCTCTTCATCTTCATCGTAAACAAAAGATAAAATTAAATGAACAACCCCTTGCTTTCTCCTCCTAGCTATAAACTGAGCATAATTGAGATTGAATAGATTAACAAACGGGCGAAGACTGAAGGCTCGCAGCGTAGTGCAACACAAGATAAGCCTCGGCAACACAACGCAAGTCATCATCAGGACGAGACACGGACATTCCCATTTACCAACCACCACCACCTTCACCGCCGCTAACATTCACCTAGACCACCTGCGTCCATCCATCTAATTAGTATTCACACCTGTTACCTGTTCGCGGTGGTGCTGGTGGCGGTGGTAGAGGAGGAGGGAAAGGAGGATGGAGATGGGGTAAGGTCTAGTCCCGATATGATGACCAGGGAGGGAGAGAGGGTGATAGAGGGACGGAGAGAAGGGGGGGCAGGAGGGATGGGGGTTAATATACAGCGCATTCTAGTCTCTGATCTTGTTTGTAGTTGAGAGGCAGCGGCGTCAAAGTGTTAAATAGACGCGTGCCGAGAACTTTCACTTACTGAGAGAGAGAGAGAGAGAGAGAGAGAGAGAGAGAGAGAGAGAGAGAGAGAGAGAGAGAGAGAGAGAGAGAGAGAGAGAATTAATTAATTTTAAGTATTTTATATATGATTTGCATGTCAAGTGTGTGTAAATTAGGTTTGGGTTGACTCAGGTTAAATAAAACTGGTTGAAACTAGGTTAGGTTAGGTTTTGTAAGTGTAGGTTAGACGAGGTGAAATTGTTTGAGGTAAGGTTAGGTTAGGATAGGTTAGAATTAGTTGAAGCAAGGAGAGGTTAGGCTGTGTTAGGAGAGGTTAGGGTAGGTAAACTTTGCTCGTATTAAGTTGTTAGGTTATGGAAAAGACGTTTAGGTAGCCGTATGATGTTGATAGTTAAAATTCGATAGTGTAGTGAGGCAGTAAAAAAGAAGCCTTCCATCAGGTTAAGTTTGCTCTCATTAAGTTATTAGGTTAAAGAAAAGAAGCTAAATTACGCAGCTTTATGATGTCAATAGGTTAAAGCCGATAATGTAGTGAGCAATAGAAGAGAATCCTTCCATCACTTTTATTTTCCATCACTTTTTCTTAATGTGCCGTGAAATATGTTTTTTTGTCAATTTTCTTTAGGGGGTTTTATTGATCTGTGTGAAACGGGGCCGGTGTAACATTTCTTTTTTTAATATCGCTTTGCTTTTTTGTGTGTGGGAAAGCTACATTATATTGGTTCCACCCTAATGATTCTCTCTCTCTCTCTCTCTCTCTCTCTCTCTCTC